>NC_051224.1:17695000-17927500 GCF_015220715.1 Pygocentrus nattereri | reverse complement strand
TAAACAGTGTTCTGTAAGTTCATTCACACACGCTGCAAGACTGCTTTCATCTCAGTGCGGTGTGTTCTGCTCCAGGGACAGCCTTCGATTGAAATGCAAATGCAGCACAGGAGTAACTAAAGCTGTGTCCTCAGAGATAGGCAGGCAGATACACACATGCAAGCACACACACACACACACATTTACAACCATTCGAAAGCTTAGAATTGGAATTAGAACTAGTCATGTTAGTAATTGTAGCTCAATCAGTGAGATCTTAAAGGTTATAATGTGTAATTTAAAAAAGATGGTTCTTTGAAGATTCTTTAGAAAAGGGAATGTTTCTATATAGACTCACTCACACTCAAAGAACCATTTGAATGTTGAAATGGTCCTTTGCATGGTGAAATGGTTTTCAGATTGATGCCACATGTGTTGTATATGTTTTTATATATAACCTTTTTGAAAATGGTTCTATAGAACACCAGAGAACGTTCTTCTATTGTCACAAGCTTGACATTGCAATAATAGAACCTTTTTATTGGTGCTATGTTGGAGCAGTTTTGAAACTCATGGTTCTAATAGAACCACTGTCCTTACTGAAGAACCATCTTTTTTAAGGGTGTAGATTTTGGTTTAACTAATATTTTAAGTTTTTCAAGGACAATAAGAGGTGATAACCCTTTACAGAAGATGCAAAAATGTGACTATTTCTAATGTTTCATTTGCTTATTAACATGATTTATCAATGATGTTGTTGCACTATGTATGCTTTTTATGTAAACATATGAATAGGTGCAAACATATACATGAAAAAACTGAAAAACATTTGTCAGCAGAACCTGCTAATTAACAGTAAAAGCACATTTTCTCTGTGATGGTAAAAACCTGTAAAGTTACAGCCATTTAATTTATTAGACACACCGTGTTTTACTGTAATTCAATGGTTTCACTAGTTCAACTACTTATTCTGACATACAGTATTTTACTAGAATATTAACAGTGATAAACATTTTTGTAAATTAACAGCTTTGTCAAAATACACTTTGTATTTACAGTATAATGTTTTCACAGTGAAAATACTCTTTTAAACAGTTAAACTAACCCTGCTGTGTGGAGGCTACACAATAGCCTGACTAGCTCTCACTGCATGCCTCAACATGGTGCTACAAATCACAGGCACCAAGAGGGTGATTAAAGTAACATAGGTGTAAATTCTGGGTCAGCAAAAACACATAATGAAAAAGTTCCTTTTACAGTATAAAACTGTCTTTAGGTTAAAGCTTGAAAATGATCAATTGCAATTAAAATTTGCAGATGATGTAATTGGAATATGAAAAGATGAACAAACATATGTTCTACTTGAATCTGTGTTGGATTGGGTCACTTACTGTAGAATGTTCTACAGCTCAGAGTTCTGATCATCTTAGAGTGAGTGTTCAGTGTGATGCTCGTTCTACCTTTTAAGCAACAAAATTGTGCTGAGACATTAAAAATTCAATTAAAAATTTTATCTAGAACAAACATTTATTTGATTATTACAGCCTATTTGAAGATGTAGAGTAAAATGTTGTAGAATAGATCATTTCACACATGTATCAGAATTGCTTTTCTGTTAAAGATTGGATTCCAAATGATTGAACAATAATGTAAGTGTGCACTTAAATGCTGACCACTGATGAAAGGAAATGTTCACAAAAGTCAAAACCCCATGCTCTGATGTAAACTGATCCAGCAGCCTGCCTATGTTCCGTCTGTCTCTGCCCTGTGTGTGTGTGTGTGTGTGTGTGTGTGTGTGTGTGTGTGTGTGTGTGTGTGTGTGTTGTAGCCCTCTCAGGTGACACTGTGTATGGAGGCTGAGAGCAGGTCTGCCTGGTTCTCCTGCTCTGACTCTTTTATTAGTGCTTACTGCAGGAAACGGCTGAATCTACATGTTCCATTACTGCCATCCTCTCTCTTAACAATCTCTAAGACCCAACAGGCCAGTCTGAAACGAGCTGAGTTTCATGTCTCAGTCATTTTATAAGGTTAAGAGTTTTGGATTATAGGCAATTCACATGCAAAAGGGATGATTTTCTTTGGGCAATCTTGACACACTGAATCGTGACAGTGTAAGGTTTGTGTTAAACGTAAGTTTCTTTTTTGACAATGTTAGCAGTTTGAAAGGTAAACTGAAATTTTTCCCTTTTTTACTTCAAATACAGTGAGTCAGCCAATGTGAAAATTACAGTACATGGACAGCTAAAACCTAGAGCTGTGAAACAATTATTTAAAAATAATAATAATAGTTTATCATTATTTATCACAATTTTTGGTGTAGTGAATTGTGATTTATCACATTTGTAACATTTGCTTAAATTTGACCTTGAAGAAAGACCTTTTCTATCTATCTTTTCTATCTATAAAGCAGTGAATCCTGTTACAGCTATATGAGTGTACAAAAGAATGTACATAATATAGAGCTGACAAACAATATGAAGGATTAATTATAACAAACTGCATGCTTTTGCATAGTTAATCGCAAATGATCTCATTGGTCTTATTTGCTCAGATTTAACATTAAAGAATTATTTTCCACTTAAAAAGAAAAGCAATATGTGCAGGCAAAATAAACTTTTATCATAGGGCTGTTAATTAAAATAATTGATCTTGATTAACCTGGGTTCATTTCCCTGGCCCGGCGACCGGGGTCCTCTCTGTGTGGAGTTTGCATGTTCTCCCCGTGTCTGCGTGGGTTTCCTCTGGGTTCTCCGGTTTCCTCACACAGTCCAAAGACATGCAGTCAGGTCGATTGGACGTGCTAAATTGCCCCTAGGTGTGAGTGTGTGAGTGACTGTCTGTGTCTGTCTGTCTGCCCTGTGATGGACTGGCGACCCATCCAGGGTGTATCCTGCCTTCCGCCCGAAGACTGCTGGGATAGGCTGCAGCACCCGCAACCCTGACGGAGAAGCGGCTTAGAAAATGGATGGATGGATGGATGGATGGATCTTGATTAATCACAGTCTTTTTGGGCAATTAATTAAGATTAATCACGTTTGTCTTATTTGTTCAAATTTTACCCAAAAGACTTGTCTTTTACTTTCAATGACTGGGTGAATTCAGTTTCCAGATTCCATCACCATCTAGTGAGAACACGTTTAAATGCACCAACTCCTCAATTGGAGCATCTCGCTATGCTACATCTTATTTCAGGGAAGACTGGAGCTTTCCACTTTGCTGTTGCTTTTGTTAGTTTGCTGCTCATTAATTTATTAATTTTATCCATTTATACGGTTAAGAGCTTTGGATTATGGGTAATTCACATGCAAAAGGAAATCTTGAAGCTTTTTGTGACAGTGTAAGGTTTTTGTGTAAGTGTACTCTTTTTTGATAGTGTTAGCAGTTTGATAGTTAAAATATAATTTTACACAATATCTTTCTTTACTTCAAATACAGTCAGTCAGACAATGCAAAACTACCCTAAATAGCTCAATCCTAAGGTTGATGTTGCTTTTGTTAGTTTGCTGCTCATTAGTTTATCCACACTTCTCTTGTAAGCACTGTCCAGTGTAGCCTGCTAAAGGTGTCCTCCAGCACTAATACTAATGATATTACTGCTATTGCTACTTCAGCACTGTGGTTTGCTTGTAAATGGTACTTTAGACTTGATGTACTTCTTTGATAAACAAATGTACAGCAGTACCTGTAAATAACTGTTAATCAACAGGGATGAATTTAATGACTGTGGCTTCAGGTAAAAGACAGGACTTTACAGGAGCAGAACCCAACTTTAATTGTAATGTAAATCAATGGAACTAGACTTTTTTACAGGTAATTTTGGGCTATTTTATTTTGTCAATTTATGGTTTATTTTACAAAATTTAAAGGGCAAATTATCAAAAGCCAAAGAAGCTGTCTACACCAGCTGTGAGCGGGAGAGTGCAATGCAGAGCAATGCAACACATCATTTGCATAGACAAATATAGTTTCTATTTTTGACGGCTTACTTTTTTTTGCCATTCCACTTGTAAATGGATGAGTAGAAACTCTTCCATGAAGTAGAGAAAAGGAGGGATTTCTACAACCCTTCCAGCAAATATTACAAGGCTTGTAACTTAAGGAGAAAAGAAACTGCTGGTAGTTGGAGATAAATTAACACTTTGTTTTGTGTCACTGATTGATAAGCAGCTACTGAGGTGCCCAATGCTATATTGTAGCAAGGTTAGTTAAAGACTTAGTTGAAGTCTCAAGCTATTTTCTCATAGGTTTGTGGTTTGTTTGCATTTTGTCTTGACGTGGCAATTGCATTTGAGTGCTCACATACTGTAGTATTTGCAATTCCTTACTGCACTTTTATTTGAATTTCCCTCTCAACACCCAGGAAATCTTACCAAAGGACCTTTTCTCCAGTCTCTCCTCACACAATTGTGTCATGGAGTAATCAATTATAATCAACTCTGTCAATGTAGTTTCCCAGTTTGACCCCTGAAAACACCTGCAGAACCACTCAGAAGCCCAGTCTGTTTTGCATGTGTTATATGTGATTGCAGTCCACTTTTTCAAATACATGCTTTTAAATGGCAAGTTCCATTGATGTCACTTGTGATTAATAGGGGTGGTCTTTGCACTAGACAAAGGTAGGCAGCTGCCACGGCCCTTCATTAGCAAAAGGCCCTAAGAAAATACAATTTAGATATACTGTACGTGTTAATGTTCAACAATCTGTTCAGAAACATATACATTGCTACTGTCTGAACAAAACCTTGTAGCTCCAAAGTGATAACTTTACTGGAGAAGGTAAAAATCTAAATCAATTTAACCTGAATTTTTTCCGAGTCATTTTGGGCTGTTTCTTTTAGTCTATTCATCATGAAATTTACATACAATGTAGGGGGCAACAAGCCTTTTGTAATTATGTAAAAAAAAAAACTGGAAAACTATGTAACTGCAAAAAATGTAGATACAAGGTTTTGTTCCGACAGTAGCGATATGATTGTGTGAGTTATTGATAACAGAACAACATACAACGCCAGAAACCACATAAGCAAGTCTGTTTGAGGGTCCTTAACAGTGTGTGAACATGTAAGCTTGCAGTTTACTAAACAGTGACTATGAGCATCCATTACTTGTTAACTATGGTAGCTGTGTAGCTCAAGTGTAAAACTAAAGATCCAACCTTCTGACACAAAAATGTATTGGTTGATCGATTACATTTTCCTCTACAAATGCCATTTTTGTACTAATAGTATTTTTAACATGTTTAATGAGCTGTTAGTCCTAGAAAATGATGAAAAGCGTACAATATCATTATCCATCAATGATGCCCATATTAACCAGTTTTCACAATACTTACATATGCACTACTTTTAGCAAAGCACCCGACTGAATCCATAAAGATTAAATACATTTTATTTACCACCCTAATGCATTCTCACTGGAACAACTCATACCACATTCTGTACTCTCACAGCCGCAGCAGGAGGCCTAGCATCCCTGGAGCAACTTGGAGGCTTTGAGCAATTCTGGCTGGTTCAAGGGCAAACTAGGAGATTCCAACTGCAGCTTCCAGCTGCGCTCAGATTCCCCTTCATTAGTTTGCAGGGCAGGGTGGCTAACGTAGCACACCCACCCAGCTACTCTTCATGTACTTCACAGCCTACCTCAGCCTGAAGTGAGATCATGCACGGCAGGATGACACATACTTTCATTATTATGTCAAACACGTATGTTACAGGCTGAATTAACCCTTTCAAAGCAACCGTTATTACTGGTATCTTATATATACACACTATCTGAATGCAATGTGTAACTATAAAATCATGGAATTAACTAAATTTCCATTTTCATTCTGTAATAACAGCTCCAAGTGCGCACATCTGACTTTTTGAGAAAAATGTTGATGTAAAATGATAAATTTCATCAAATTCAGAATAAAATAATCTCTTCCTCTTATAAACACAAATGAGGAAATTTTATAATCTGCATTGCTACAGAATTTCTCAATCAGCTGTGATTAAGAAATATTTACATTAAATTACAACATGCTTTTGTCATCGCTGTCAATAACAACCACTAGCAACTTTAAAGGATTACAGGGAAATTCCACCAATTTTTTAAACCTATGCATACTTCAATCGTTGAGATGTATTATTTTTTGTGAGACAGTGGATTGTAGAGAAACTTACTGACTGATTTCTTTACAGTGGTGATGACACGATGTCTATAACACAAATATAGCCATTTTATTTCACCTACACATGTGTTCTGAGCTGTTATATGCAATGTTTAGAATGGAAAAATAGTGATAATTCTGAAAAACATTTGCTCTCTGCTATGCATGAATTTCTCAAATACATTGTAAGCCAAAATATTCTCTCAAAACTGTCATAAAACAATGTCACAGCTTTCTGTGAAGTAGCTTTGAGGGTTCCCATCATCAATGCTTTGGAAAAGTTGGACTCAGCAAGTTTCTCTAGAACGGAGCACTTCACATCAAAACAATCTGAATGGTGTGTTTACATCTTAAATATTTAACTGTACTGAAATAAAAAAAATGGGTAGAATTCCCCTTTAAAGCCTGAGACTATCAGAAATGATCAATATTTGTATGTATTTAAATAGACCAGACTATGATATAGAGCCATATTCTCAGGGTACTTTGCATCAGTTTTGTTTCTAGTGTCACATGCAAGCAGCTCTGTGTAAGACCGTATGCTAAGCGCATACATGTAGATGTTTGTTAAAATCACTGTTTAACCCATAAATGTCCATATTTGACCAGTCAAGACAGGTTGTCAGAACACAACAAACAAACAAATAACATTGATCAAATTGTATGACTAAAGTGAGGCTTTATCACTCCATTTATCATGATAAATTCAATCAAGACTACTGCTTTTAAACAAAATCTAATTTTGATCATGAATAGAAGTATGAAAATTGCATGTGATTAGGAAACTTGAACTAACACTATCACTCAACATACACTATATTTCCAAAAGTATTCAGTCGTCTGCCTTCACACACATATGAACTTGAGTGACATCCCATTCTTAATCCATGGGGTTTGATATGATGGCGGCCCAAAACGTGCAGCTATAACAGCTTCAATTCTTCTGGGAAGGCTTTCCACAAGGTTTAGGAATGTGTTTATGGGAATTTTGACCATTCTTCCAAAAGTGTGTTTGTGAGGTCAGACACTGATGTTGGATGAGAAGGCCTGACTCACAGTCTCCGCTCTAATTCATCCCAAAGGTGTTCTATCGGGTTGAGGTCAGGACTCTGTGCAGGCCGGTCAAGTTCTTTCACACCAAACTCACTCATCCATTTCTTTAGAACCGTCCCCTGTTCTCACAAAGTTGGGAGCATGAAATTGTCCAAAATCTCAAGGTCTGCTTGAAGGAATTTATTGTGAAATGTGTTACATTCTGTATCTGTGTGCATGTGCTGAAGCTGTATTTTAGGCTACTTATTTTGTGTTTACCCCTACATGGTCACACTTGTTATTTGTCCTGTATAAGCTGGGTCTAATCTTGGCATCAGTCCAGCTATATAACTGGGCTAGATGGATGTATGGTACCTGCGTGCTTTACGACAAGTAGTGCTGAAAAATAGGAAGGTTTTAGACCTGCTGACCTTAGAAAAAGGAGGGGTATGTCACATTTTCAATATCTCCTGCTGCATCTACATCCCAGATATCAATAAATACGTAGCAGATCTAAATAGACTTATTCCAAATTTTGCTCCAGAAGGACCTCTTGATAAGATCTTTAACTGGGTTGGCAACATTTTTGGAGGTATGTTTTCTGGGATCTTACGGCAACTGCTCCATTATGTACTTCCCTTTGTAGCACTAGTAATGATAGCTATTGTGATCTACGTTTGCCTCAAATTATTCTGGGGCTTAATGACTAAACTCCACCGGCGTAGGCGTTCCTTATAAACATGGACACACTTCATCAAGCTTGCTAAAACATACCTTTTATAGTATGTTCTAAGGGGGGAATAAAGGAATTTATTGTTGTGAAATGTGTTGTGTTAAACATTCTGTATCTGTGTGCATGTGCTGAAGTTGTATTTTAGACTGCCTATTTTGTGTTTACTCTTATATGGTCGTGTTTGTCACACCTGTTAATTGTTCTGTATAAGCTGGGTCTAATCTTGGCATCAGTCCAGCTATATAACTGTGCCAGCCCAATGTCTTATGGCTAGCTGGCTGTTTGAGACCTGTGCGTAGCAAATAAACTTCACTTGTCCAAACAACAGACATCCCCTGGTATCAAGAGGGTTTGAATTTTTCATGCTGAAGCAGTAAGAGTTCCTTTCACTGGAACTAAGGGGCCAAGCCCAACTCCTGAAAAACAACCCCACACCATAATTCCCCCTCCACCAAACTTTACACTTTGGCAACCACCAAACCCAGAATTATCCATCAGATTGCCAGATGGAGAAGCGTGATTCATCACTCTAGAGAACACGTCTCTACTGCTCTAAAGTCCAGTGGCAGCGCTTTACACCACTGCATTCAGCACTTTGCATTGCACTTGGTGATGCAAAGCTTGGATGCAGCTGCTCTGCCATGGAAACCCATTCCATGAAGCTCTCTACACTGTCCTTGAGCTATTTTGAAGGCCAAATGAAGTTTGGAGGTCTGTAGCGATTGACTCGGCAGAAAGTTGGCGACCTCTGCACACCATGTGCCTGAGCCTCTGCTGACCCTGCTCTGTCATTTTACATGGCCGACCATTTCGTGGCTGAGTTGCTGTCATTCCCAATCATTTCTACTTCATTATAATACCACAGTTGACTGTGGAATATTTAGTAGCAAGGAAATTTCATGACTGGACTGACAGGTGGCATCTTATCACGGTACCGCACTGGAATTCACTGAGCTCCTGAGAGCGACCCATTCTTTCACTAATGTTTGTGGAAGCAGTCTGCATGCCTAGGTGCTTGGTTTTATACACCTGTGGCAATGGAAGTGATTGGAACACCTGAATTCAATGATTTGGATGGGTGAGTGAATACTTTTAGCAATATAGTGTATCATTTACACGTTATGCTGATTTTCTGAGTCAAAATAAGTTAACACATCCTCTACAGAGAAAACAGTTAAACATGACATTTTTAAGGACATTTTAATGCTGTTTATCTGTTATACTTGTATATTATATCTGTAATAATATTTATATGTCATTAAACATACTGAAAAATGTGCAGAAAGGTGTTCTCTATATATCAGTGGTCATTCCTTCCTATAGGTTTCACCTACAACCCCAATCTAACACTCGTCCTTCAGCTGATAAAGGTCTTCTGAAGGCAATAATTAGATGAATCAAGCAAGGGTGTAGCTAAAATCTGCAGGAAGGTAGATCTCTATAAGCAGGGTTGATGACCACTGCTGGGTTAACTCCTCACTTTAGAATACCTTCTGTAGACCAAATAAAATGTTGAATTGATTTTGTTATCTGAACATAAAATGCATTGCTGCTGGAACTAAATGGAAATATATTAGTGCAGTTTCTCTGCCTTTTATTTACATAAATGTTTTCTGGATCATAATTATTAAATTTCATTCACTAAAATGTGCCTAAATTCATCTGATTTGCAAAAGGACGACACAATCTATTTGTTTAATGGCAGCATATTCTCAGTTTGTACATCAAACCCTATTGGTTCATTTGTATAACTATTGGACATGAATGGGTTAAAGTCACTCTGCCAGCGGTCTGACCCAGGTCTAAATATTTGCCCTATCTGGCTTTGCACTGACGGTGCTTTGGTCCTCTCTCTAATGTACTCTACATCATTCAGAAGCACATAACAGTGAAAGGTGCACCCAGTGCTGTGGCTGAATACTGGTGCATGTTCCTGTCAGCCTGATGATGTCATCCTCAGCCATCGTGCAGCGTCGCCTGTTGCTTAGTAACGCTGTAACATACAGTCGGGGGAAAACTGACCATTTAACCTGTTGCTGGATTGGCTGAGTGCACCAAATCGCACCCAGCAGTAATGGCCACTCAATTACAGGGCGCTAAATGCTGAACAGCCAGTCTGATCAATTAGCATGAGACAGGAACATGTTTGTATATCTTTGCTGATGATGACATCATGCAAGTGGTCCTTGCCATTCATTCAAGACCAAAAATGACACAGCATGGACACAAAAAGGGTCCAGCTGCAAGTATTAACATCCAACTGAGCAACATATGTCAGCATAGTGAGAGATACATTCACTGTAGAGTAATTTAAAGGGGAATTCCATCCATTTTTCAAAATTGCTGCATAATTCAGTCTTTGAAATGCAAACAAAGTACATTCAGAATGCTTTAAGGGGAAATGTTTAATTGTGGAGAGACTTCAGAAATTAGACTTCTTGAAAGTGTATATAGTATATTTATATACTATCCAAAAACATGTCAACCTATGTTTTTTATATGTAATGTTAATAGGCAAATAAAGAATAATTTCATATACCCTTCCACCAAAAAACACTGTTTAGGCCCAAAGCTCATCTCAAAACTGCTGGAAAAACAACATATAGGATACGTCTCAGGTATCATGCCTTTGTATGTAATCCTATAACCTTTCTTTTGTCTTCTTTCTTTTTATACGCACCATAATGATATATTTAATAATAAACATAAAATAGTGGTAAATCTGAACAAAAATAAACTTTCACTGGGCACCATTTTGCCGTACAGTGCCCTGCATGTAATTCTTCACCAATATATCAAGTTTCAACCTGTGTATTCATAACCATGTCATGTAATAAGTTTCTGTGAGAGAGCTTTAACAGGTATTAAACTCTTCAGACGTCTGGTTCCTATCAGCAACACTGTGAACAATTCTAATTCATTAAGTTTCTGTAGAACTGAGCATTTCACGTCACACCACTCTGAATGACTTTTTTGACATCAATCATTTCACTTGATTTGATTACGGCGAAATTTTGAAAAACTGATTGAATGCCCCTTTAAGAGCCCTTCCTTTATAGCCAGTGTGCAAAACAGTTGAAGGAGGGACACAGCAGACATGCAACACCTGAGCTGCATGCAAAACAGCTCACATGCGAGCACACACCTTCCTCACTGCCATAAACTCATTCATGCACACATATACAACCACCTGCGCACGGTCACCACGACAACCCTGCTCGCCATAAACAAACAAACACAGAGTAATCTTACCTGCACCTGGGCGCCTGTAAATATGTGTATAAGTATGTGAGCTTTTCCTCAGTCAGTCTGAGCAGCTGTCAGCTGTCCAGTGCACTCATTCTTGCTCTCTCTCTCTCTCTCTCTCTCTCTCTCTCTGGCTCATAAAGTGCCAGTGCTGTTTTATTTAATTCATTACCACATCGCCGGCTGCTGCTGCTGCTGCTGCTTTAACTCTTCATTGCTGGAGTCACAACACAGGTTCGGGGGGGGATAATTAACTCCCTTCTTCCTCATTTACACGCTGCTGCACTCATCCTTCCCTTCCCACTCCTCCTCCTCCTCCTCTTCCCCATGCTCTGCCTCCCCTCCCCCTATCCATTTTTCCTCCCCCTTTTTTTCTCTTTCCAATGAGTCCCAAGCGATCCTGTGATGCGTATTCCTGTGCTCTCCACTGCGCTCCTGCAATGACGATATTTCCTCCTCCTTTTCTCCCCCTCCTCTCTCTCTCTTTCTCTCTCTCTTCCTCGTTTTTACCCCTCCCCCCCTCCTCTACATCCTGACCTTTGCAATATGATATCACTCGTTTCCTTATATGGGCAGTAAGGTTGCCGCGGCAACCACAGACTCCACCTGTCTCTCAACAACCTGTCTCTCTCTCTCTCACTCGCTCACTTTCTTATTCTCTGATGTTTCCTCCCTCTTTCTCTTCATCTCTCTCTCTAGCTCGCTCACTTTCTCCCTCTCTTTCTATCTCTTTTGGTCTCTCACTTTTGCTCTATCTTTATTTCTCTCTCCCTTTCTCTGTCGCTGTCTCTCTTTTTCTCTCTTAATCTTTTTTACTCTCTCTCTTGTCCCATCTCTTGCTCTATCTCTTTTTCACTCTCTCTCTTTGTAACTCTGCCTCTCACTTTCACTGTTTCTCCCTCACTCTCTCTTTCTGTCTGTTACACTGTCTCTCTCTATTTCCCTTCTTTTTTGTCTTTCTCTTTCTCTGTCTATCCCTGACTTGCTCTCTCTTTCTCTCTCTCTCTCACTCCCTATCTGTTTTTCATCTTGCTTGCTCACTTTCTCCCTCTCTTATTTTCTCTCTCTCTTTCTCCCTAGCTCACTCTTTATCTTGCTCTCTTTGTTTCTTTCTCTCTCTTCCCATCTCTCTCGCTCTATCTCGATCTATCTCTCTCGATCTATCTATCTATCTATACAGCTGCATCATGATATGATTGAATGAAAGTGTGAGTGGTGTGTGTATGTATCTGTTACATCACATCTCAATGCTACATAAATGCCACACACACACACACACACACACACACACCACTCATTCATTCATTCACAGAAATTATGTATGATGCAGGTGTAACGAGAGAAAATAGAGGAAAATGAACAGATGAGAGCTTACAGGAAAAGATGAAAGACACACAGAACTGAAGAAGAGCAAAACGCGTCTGAACAGCAGCAGCTGGAGTATTAAAGTGACTCCAGATGGAGAGATATAAGGAGGGATGAAAGAGGGATGAGTGGAACAATGAGGGACTAGAGAAAGTAAAAGGTGTAGATGAGTGGATTATCTACACTCCCTCCTGTGTGGACAACACCACAGAGCACATGCGTTTACTGCACATTAACATGCACATGTGGTGAAGCTCTATGCGCTGCATGTCTCCGTTTTAGATTCACAGTCCTCTGTTCCACAACAGCAGCTCTGCCAGTACAATCACTCACTGATCTCACAACACATTGTAATTCACCACAAGACCTTAGAGAGCACATAGCCTGTACACAACATTTTCATTAGGGACGCACCGATCATCAGTTTTTATGAGCTGATTTCAATCTGGTTTCTTTACAGTCAAGTTGGTTCATAACCGATTTAGGCTGATTTTACAACCGAAGTTCACACTTTGTATGCTAAATGAACACATAAAAATCAGCAGCAATTTCTAGCACTTTCTATTAGTTAATGGCATATATTAGCAAGCCTATTCCACTAAAAAAAATATATATATATATATAATTTAAAAATTGGCCAATTGCTGATTGCGTGTTTGGAGCAGAAATCTGCTGGTTATGAGTTTGAACAATTACCTACAGAACCAGCTAAATATGGTAAAGTACAAGTACTTCTAATCAGTTCTAATGAGGCACAGGTGACATTCATCAAAAGTCTGGGGATTGTGAGCACAGATAGGTGCACGTGCCTGAGTCCGGAATCACATGATCTCCCAGGGTGTTATGGGAGTTGGAGTTCACTCGACGAGCTGAATGCGTGACAACAATATAACTCCAAGTAAATCAAACTTGTGTGAAATCAAACTGTCCACTTAGGAAGCAACAATGATTGACAATCAATTTCACAGCTGTTGTGCAAATGGAATAGACAACAGGTGGAAATTATTGGCAATTAGCAAGACACACTCAATAAAGGAGTGGTTCTGCAGGTGGGGACCACAGACCACTTCTCAGTACCTTTCTGCTTTCTGGCTGATGTTTTGGTCACTTTTGAATGTTGGTGGTGCTTTCACACTCGTGGTAGCATGAGACGGACTCTACAACCCACACAAGTGGCTCAGGTAGTGCAGCTCATCCAGGATGGCACATCAATGCGAGCTGTGACAAGACGGCTTGGCATTTGCCAGAGAACACCAGGATTGGCAAATTCGCTGCTGGCGCCCTGTGCTCTTCACAGATGAAAGCAGGTTCACACTGAGCACGTGACTGACGTGACAGAGTCTGTAGACGCCGTGGAGAGCGATCTGCTGCCTGCAACATCCTTCAGCATGACCGGTTTGGCAGTGGGTCAGTAATGGTGTGGGGTGGCATTTCTTTGGAGAGCCGCACAGCCCTCCATGTGCTCACCAGAGGTAGCCTGACTGTCATTAGGTACTGAGATGAGATCCTCAGACCCCTTGTGAGACCATATGCTGGTGCGGTTGGCCCTGGGTTCCTCCTAATGCAGAACAATGCTAGACCTCATGTGGCTGGAGTGTGTCAGCAGTTCCTGCATGATGAAGGCATTGAAGCTATGGACCGGCCCGCCTGTTCCCCAGACCTGAATCCGATAGAGCACATTTGGGACATCATGTCTCGCTCCATCCACCAATGCCACGTTGCACCACAGACTGTCCAGGAGTTTGCGGATGCTTTAGTCCAGGTCTGGGAGGAGATCCCTCAGGAGACCATCCGCCACCTCATTAGGAGCATGCCCAGGTGTTGTAGGGAGGTCATACAGGCACGTGGAGGCCACACACAATACTGAGCCTCATTTTGACTTGTTTTAAGGACATCACATCAAAGTTGGATCAGCCTGTAGTGTGTTTTTCCACTTTAATAACTCCAAATCCAGGCCTCCATTGGTTAATAAATTAGATTTCCATTGATGATTTTTGTGTGATTTTGTTGTCAGCACATTCAACTTTGTACAGAACAAAGTATTCAATGAGAATATTTCATTCATTCAGATCTAGGATGTGTTATTTGAGTGTTCCCTTTATTTTTTTGAGCAGTGTATATAAGAACTAATACATACATGACATAACATTACTACATATTTGTACTTACATATGTAATAAATATAGGACATACTATGACTACATAAAGGTTCTGTATATGTCCTGTGAATTTTTTCACTGCTGCTTTCATTCTATATCTATATGTATGTGTGCATGTTTGTAGAGACAGAATAAGCAAGATGATATAGTTTCATTTCACTGAATTACTGAAGAGAAACTGTTTATCTGTACAGAAATCTGATTTTACTCAGCTACTCACTGTCACTAGCCTCTAGACAATCAACTTTCTCTGAGGGCTGTTTTTAATTGACTCACTGTATTTTTCAAAACAAACATTTTGGCAGTTCAATTCCAGTTTAACGTCTCAGTGACAAATTACTCCACATAAATTGGTACAATTCTTGTCATAAGAAGTACAATAAAACCCAGCAATTCTGTTGATATATTATATTATTCTACTAAAAAGGAAAATCCTATAGTGAGAACCCTTGTTATAATAATTAATGTTCTTTTGTTCAATAATAACTTACAAACAGTCATATATAATGCTGTGTAGATTTAAATATTAACAAACTAAACACCAGAAGGTATTTTAGATGCTTTAGGAATTAGGAATAATAAATGATAAATAAATAACTAGAAAGGGAAATTTGTAAAAAAAAAAAACGCTACAGTTTCCCAGGTGGTTGCTAAAGAGCTGCTGTGAAAATGTTATGAGATCAATCCTATGCAGCTGTTAGGATGCTGCTAGACTATTGCTATAGATTCCCAGGTGGTTGCTAAGGTACAGTGGAGCCATTGCTAAAGTACATCAGGAGACCATACAAAAACTGATCATGTGATCTGTGAAAGCAAAAGTTTTTTGGTTCTAGCACAAAAAATGTGACCAGTGAAAATGGTACAAAAAAAATATAGAACATTTAAATGAAGAATAGTAAGTTGGCCTTGTTATGCGAACATAATACAATTATTAAATTATAAATATTAGGCTGCAATTATGCATTAAAATAATTTCTTCAAGTTATCTGATCATCAGTTTAGAAATATGAGTTATTCTGAATATTATTTTTATTATTATTTTGTTCTGAATATGAATTTTATTCCAACTGCAGTTTACTTGCAATGTTATACAGCGTTTGATGTTGAGGAATCATTACAGATCTTTTCATCATCTATTTTTCCACTGCCAATTATTTGACACTTATTGTTGTAAAGCATTGTATTAGTACCATTTTATACACATATCAGCAGCAAAATATGAGTATGTTTGTACCTGTTCTCGTGCGCTCCTTTCAGACGACCCCCTCATGCTGCTGTGTGAAGGGGACGGTGATGGTGGCAGAGAGTGCTGTGGGGTGTATTTGTTCTTCAAGTGCTCCATGAAGGCGTCTCGCTTGCGCTCCATGTCGGCCTTGTGCAGGTTGCTGAGGGTCTCCAGGCTTTGGGCAGCGATGACCGTGTGCCGGTGTTCGGACGTGTGCACAAGGCCCACATTAGAGAAGCGCCGGCCATTTCCCAGTGTCCGGTACTCACGTGGGTACTCCAGGTCATCCGTGGACATGATGTGACCCCCACCACGCTCAGGGTCTGGAGGAAGAGGAAGAAAGAAGAGATCATGCTATATTGCTGTGAAACGAAATAATCATGCTATATTGCTGTGTAACACACAACAATTATAATATAACATTATATTGCTCTGTTTCCTACATAAAGGTTTTTCAGTCCTTGATTGCTATGTTGCTAGACTGCACACATTCAGCGATTATTCCATGTTATTTTGTTGTTAGTAAGTATTCATGTTATTGTCATGTTATTTAATATGTCAAGCACATATAGCAATTATACAATCACACATGTTGCTGTGTTACACATAAATAACTATTTAACCATGTTATGTTGCAATTATTCCATTGCTTTATGTTATGTAACGCACATTTAGTAATTATGTTAATTATATTCAATTATGTTAAGATGCTATATTATGCGCATATAGCAACAATGTAATCATGTTATGTTATTGTAACAGATATAGCAATTATTTAACCAGCTATGTTGTGCACAAAACAATAATGCAGTCCTGTTATGTTGCAATGTTATGCACACCTATTAATTACTAAGTCAGGTTATATTGATATGTTACATCCATATGTATGTTCATAATTTAATACCTTTTCTGAATGATTTATAGGAACAAAAATAGTCAAAATTTTACCTCAATTTTATTAAATAAAACTACAGACCCATTTAAACTAAGTGTGACACACTAATCATCTACTAAAGCACCTGCACAGGTTTCCCCAGGTGTCATTAAATTGCTTCAGTTTGATTCAATTGTCTCAGTTCGGTTCAATATGGGGAAGACTTTAGACATAACTGGCCAGAAGACCATAGGATGGGTAAGCCACAAAGGTTCATAGCTAAGGAGGCTGGCTGTTCACAGAGTGCTGTGTCCAAGCATATCAATGGAAAGTCTAGTGAAAGGACAAAATGTGGCAGGAGAAGATGTACCAGCAAAAGACATGACTGTGGGCTTCAGCAGACTATCAAAAAGAGAAGATTCTCAAGAATCTGGCAGAGATCCAGAAAGAGTGGAATGAGGCAGGAGTGACAGCTTCAAAAACCACCACATTCAGACGCATCCGGGAGATGGGCTACAACTGTTGGGTTCCTCGGGTCAAGCCACTTCTGAACCTGAGCCAACGTAGGAAGCGTCTCAACTGGGCCAAGGAGAAGAAGGGCTGGCCATTGACCAGTGGTCCAAGGTCCTCTTTTCCGATGAAAGTAAAGTGTGCCTTTCATTCAGGAATCAAGGTCCAAGGGTTTGGAGGAACAGAACCCAAACTGCTTGTGTGAAATATGCACAGTCAGTCATGATTTTGTTGTGCAATGTCTGGTGCAGGTGTTGGTAAACTCTGCTTTCTTAAATCCAAGGTCACCGCAACAGTCTACCAGAATGTTTTAGAGGACTTCATGATTCCTTCTGTTGAGGATCTGTATGGAAATGCAGATTTCATCTTCCAGCAGGACCTGGCCCCTGCCCATGCCGTCAGAAGCACCAAAGCCTGGTTTGATGCCCATGCCATCACAGTGCTTGACTGGCCAGCCAACTCACCGGACCTAAACCCCATTGAGAATCTATGGGGTATTCTCAACAGGAAATGAGGGCCACCAGACTCAATAACAAAGAAGAGCTGACAGCAAGCATCAAGGAAATCTGGGCTTCCATAACTCCCAGGCAATGCCACAGACTGATTGTGTCAATGCCACGTCGCATCGAGGCAGTGATTAAAGCAAAGGGATTCCCAACCAAGTATTGAAGATTGACATATCATTTTGAAAGTACCATATTTTGATTGACTTGATGTGATCCTAATTTCTTTTTTTTCTGCAAAAACTGACAAGTAGTTTGGGCTGATTTCTCCACAGTATTCACATTTTTTGAATTCCTGTTTTCGTGGGTTTTATGAACTGGAAGCCCAAATTATGTAAAAATAAACAAATAAATCTATAATCTATGAAAGTTTAACTTTTTGAATGGAATTATGGAAATGAATCAACTTTTCCATGATATTCTATGTTTTTGGAATGGGTCTGTATGCTTATTTTAATGAAACTCTAGAAATATTACAGTAATAGTCTTATACCAATGTTATGTTTTGGTTGGGAACAAAGCAGATAAATTCTAAACATGCCCAGTCAGGATTTTTTTTCCTCTGTGGTATGTAGGTAGGTAGATACTGTCATTGGCTAGGACTTCCAGAGCTGGACTAAATGTGTTACATGTTACAGTAACTACTAACATAATTAGGAAAAGACAGTGGAATCAAACAGTCATGTTTTGATTTTGAGCAGTGGGAGCAATTTTGTAAAAAAAAAGCCACGATTTTTGTCGTATCTGTGATTTCTCAGAGTTTTGAAATAGCCTAAACACGCACACAACATTTACTTGTTTTCCAATGTTATAATGTTTATTTTTGCAGTTGGATGTGTGGAAGTACACTCTGCCTGGGGGCTGTTCCGTCATGTCACAGCGATCGCATGAGTTGTTCCGTGGTGTGCACAGATTACAAAGAACAAACACGGTGAGCGTGGGCGAGGACCACAGCCCAAACAAGGTGGGCATGACGTGGTTGAACAGGGCAGGTATTAGCACTAAGATTTATGGGTGGACTTGGGCAGGAAACACATTAGATTTTGAGGGTGCAGGTAAACAAGATATGTGGTTTAGGGACGCGCATACATGCATTAATAATCAAGCTCATGCAGACCTCTAATTTAAATTCACAGCCTCTCAATGAGAGTCATTTGTGGAACTAGGAAGCTCATTGTGTGACCCCCAGTTTAATTAATGACAGCCGGCTGGACTGGTGAATACAAAACATCACCATGGTAAGTATAACAAAAATGCAAAAACTTTTCAACACTTTCTACGACATCCATATTCATAAGTCATTATAAATGCCCTTATAACGCTTTGTAACTTGGTAACAAGCACATTTATAAATGCTAATAATGCCTTTTAAAGTCTTTTAAATGAATAGTAGCTAAAAAGCACCTATAATTCATATTAACAGGTTTTAAAATATTATAAATGCCATTACTCAAGGTACTATAAACTTATTACAAAGCACAGGCAGATTATTGCAATGGAAACTATTTAAGTTCTAAAAAAAAAAACAACTAGCAAACACAATGATGTTGTGCTTTTGTTTGCCCTGCAGTGTCTAACATGACCAGAATGCATAAGTCACACCTAATTAACCATGCAAGGCAGGAAGCTCTCACAGGTGATTTTGGAATAATAAAACATATACAGTACAGTAGAGTATGCACAAAGACACCCATAAACACTACAACAATCAAATGTGACTAAATTAAAATATTAATCTTTTTACTGGAAGCACTCAGTGATGGTATTTTAAATGTTCATGTTATAATTGTTAAGTATTATAGGTGCTTCATAATTATTTGCATGTCATCTCTCTAAAAGGCTTAATAATGAACAGTGACTGTGTTACAACATGTTTATAAATCATCAAAGAATGAATTGTAGTACATTATTACAGCCTTATGACTTATCTAAATTCTAAAGTTACTACATTTCAAAAGGTTATAAGCACATTTATAACTACTCAAAAATACAGGCTTCATATTGAGTAAAAACAAAAAAATGGGAGGTAATAAACAGAAACCAAAAACGCTGAGTATTCTGGGTAGCTCTCCCTCCAGGACTACAGTATATTATTTAAATCTGCGACTTTCTATTACGCAATTTAGTTTATGAAGTGTGATAAATGTGAACCAACAAACATATCAGATAGTAAAATATAGATTATCTGAATGTTTAGCCACTTTAAACTGGTATCGACTGCAAAACTTTCATATTGGTCAGGCTTTATATGTTACACACATACAGCAATTATTCCGTCATGCTACCCTGCTGTGCTACACATATAATCATTCAATCATGCACACAATCACCCACACATGCAGGTATGCAGATGCATTCAAACACACAGACAGAGAAGAGAGTAGAGGACAAAGGCAGAAAATGAGTGAAAGAGAGAGAGAGAGGGAGAGAGAGAGAGAAAGAGAGAGAGAGATGAGATGAGCTGTTAGACGAGGGTTTGTGTGCACACCTCCTGCAGAGTTATTGATCTCAGGTTTGAGCGAAAAAAGAGAAAAGGCAAAGTAAAAAAGTAAAGAGCCATGCTTCACATGAAAGCAAAGAATGGAGCCGAATTTCCCCGCCAGGAGATTCCATTTCGTTTTGCCTGTTTGTCATTTGAAGTGCTGTTTATTGCTTTCTCGACATGCACACACACACACACACACACACATACACACACAGACATATATTTTTCAACAAAACTGTTGAAGGCAGAGCGTTACAAAAAAGACGACCAAAGACGCAGTCGCACAGCTTTTCTACACACATCTGAGTTTTACACATAAATCCCATAAAAATGACTCAAATTCTGCACTCAGTCTCCACTTAAATAAACTTCTACATTGTTTTTCACCCACTTCGTTCTTTCTCTCACTCACTCTTTCTTCCTTCCCTGAATCTTGTCTTTCCCTATAGACCTCTGATCACTCCTCAACATTTTGTAGGTTGACACCGTTTCTGTCTGTGGGAAAAATGAATGGCGTTTTTGATTCACCCTCATCCATTGCAGTCTGAGGTTAACTGACCTGTTACAGCGCCAGTGTTTTTCTTACACACATTTCTCCCAAAATAACTCTGTGTGCAATTAAGAGCATTACGACATCATACAAAAAAATGTTTGTAAAACTTTGTTAAGCATAAGTATAATATATAATATATATAACTATTGCAACAGCCTTACTTTCATATAACAAATGTCAATTTCATTCAAACAACTGATGTTGATTAAGTGTACAAGAGTGTTAGTTTGCATATAGCATGTAATATAGCAACATTCCTATTTGACTACTCAAAGCAACTAAATCAAATATATTGTGCTCTTAATAAAAAGTCAAATCTGCCCTCAGAGCGGGACTTGTGTCAATGCGGGGGCATGAAGGGGTTTAACCTCTAAAATTCCAGGCCTATTACATACTAAGGCTTATTATTCAGTAACTACAGGGATTTCAATGCTACTTGAGCTATTCTTAAGTTATAGAAATGTGTCATTCAACTTTGGGCCTGCCAGCAGGCCCTGGCCATGTAAGGGGTTAATGACCAAGGGTCCAATGACATTCAAGGGGAATACACATACAGCAGACATTAAAATTCTTGGCTAAAGCCAAAACTGCACTGCCAAAAATGATGTCAAGTGTAAGATAAATAAATGTAAATTAAGTTTACAACAATCTCAGCAGGAGTAATATTAGATTTATTGACTATATTTAAGATCATTTTAATATACCATTTTTGCTATGCAGAATATAAAATCCAAATTAAATACAATACAAAATAAAAACAGCTCACTTAAAATAAAAAATATTAAATTGATTGCATTGTGTGTCAAGAATTCCAACAGCCTCAGCAACAGAGAACAGTTGGTCTTCTAAAGTAATGAATTGTAATAGTAATTTTTTACTTTATTATATGCAATTTTGTCCCTGTCCCATTCATGAAAAATGAAAATGTTCATTTGGCTATTTCTTAGTTGGAATGTGCTTGAGCCAAAAGTGAAGGAACAAACAGTTTTTTTAAATCACTCCTTTTCTATATTATATTGTAAAGTTTTGGACATTGACACTTCATTGTAGGTCTATTTAATTGTTGTCTTTGTGTTTTCACTTTAGACTGACTAATTATATATTGGATGAAATTGTGGTGCATCCCTGGTATATAATATTTTGTTCACAATGTAGTTCAGTAGTTAAGAATAGGTGAGTTTATAAGACATCATTTATTTTTCCCATAGAGAAAAACTGCAGCCAACCGCAGCCCCCCTGCCACCATTTAGGCCAGTAATTTATGACCCAGTGTTCGCTGCTGTGAAACATGCCACACTCACAGCATTCAGCGCCCCTTAACGACCCTGCTTAATTTCAAGCAAGACACACACACACACACTCACACACACAGAAGACAGTGTATGACGAAACGAGACTGTGTTCGGCGAACGTCAATGACATGTGGGACTGGCCAGAGAACGACTCTGATTGGCCAATGACGGACTAGACTGAACGGACGGTGGGTTTGATTGGCCGGGTGCAGTTTACCTTGCTTCGGAAAGCAGGCGCCAGCGTTAGCTGCAAAAGAAACATCAACCACAGTTAATCCCATCAATCAAACACACACTCACGCTCATTCTCTCGCTAGCTGAAAGAACATAAGTCAAATCTCTTTCATTCTTCCTTTTATGTCACATGCCAAGGAATAAAATATTGCTCAGTCAATAATATGAATTAGAGATGAAACCCGCACTCAAGCACTTCTTCAGTTCATATATGATTTAAGGAGTCTCAGGCTGCAAATTCTAGCGCGTTTAAACAACAAGTGTATGATAACTGAATGTGAAAAGACACATTTGGGGTTCTAAAACAACAGAAAACCCTCAAGGTCAGAGCCACATGTCTGCACCAGATCATAGTATGTGTCTCATGGATTTTCCAGTAGATGATTTTAGCCCCAGCCGGCCTAAAGGTTCATTGAATTCTGTCAGTACAGTAATAGCATTTCTGTCGGAATAAAATGCTAATCAAACATTTCTGGACATGTTCTGGTTTGAGCAGTTTGGGATGGAGCCTGGGAAGAACAGGAAATCTCTTCTCTCAGAGCCTGAGGGCTGGATTAGAGAAACGTCTGGAGAATAACCACACCACTCCAGCATGGCACATCACCAAACCGCTCACACATACACACACAGGCTTCACAGTGGCCTGATCTGGATCACTCTTCCCTCCTTATTCCATTCTGTCACTTCTGCACCGATCATGTGGTGCAGTCACAGTGAAACATACCATCTGTAAGCACAGTAGACCTGATTACAACAGGATATTAGCAATAACCCAACTGCAAGAGGATATTACCACTCTACATCATAATACATTTTGTATTAAATTAACTCTGTGGGGCTTGATTTTTGTTTACAGTACATTTATTTTATTACTCATACTTGCCTCAAGCGCTCAGCCTCATGAACAGGAATATATGAGTTTAGGATTACAATGGCAGGGCAAACTTAGCAATTACGAAGTGTTTAGATGATGCCTTTTCCACCTCTCTCAAGAGCACTTCTTTTCACTTTTCATTGTAACATGTTCCTGCACTGAGAAGTGCCCCCTTGTACTAAAGGCTTCACATGTTAGATTAACTGCCAACATAATTGGTAAGTGAAATTAACCAATTATGCTTTGATTTCAAGTGGATGGGACCAATTTTGCAAGAAAAAATGTCACTCTAAGCCTTCTGCAAGTTCTAGTTACACTATATAGACAAATGTATGTGGACACCACTCCTGATTGTTGAGTTGAAGTGTTTCAGACCCACTCACACACACTTACAAATGTATAAAATCAAGTACATAGATAAGCAATCTCCACAGAAAATGGTTGATATTAAGAAGTTCAGTGGCACTGTTATAGGATGTCACCCTTGCCACACATCAGTCATTTAAATTCCAGCCCAGCTAGATCTGCCCTGGCCAACTGTAAGTGTTATTGCTGTAAAACGGAAGCATCCAGGAACAACAGCTCAGCAACAAATCAGCAACCACACAAATTTACAGAGCAGTAGGGAGTAGAGAGTGAAATGATTTTCAATGGCTGAAGAAGCACACAAGCCTAAGGCCACTATGTGCAATGCCAAAAGTTGGCTAAAGGGGTGGAAAGCACACTGGACTCCTTATTGGCAGCCTGGTGGGCGAATCTAAGTTTGGAGGAAGCCAGGAGAACAGAGAGCTCCATAAAGACATGAGTTGATGACTTTGGTGTGGAGGAACTCCAGTGGTCTTCGCAGAGCTCTGACCTCAACTGCACTTTGGTATAAACTGGAACATTAATTTGTGGGCCATCTGTACAAGACATCACAAATGCGCCTTGGAAAGAATAAGCACAAATTCTCACAGATACACTCTAAAATCTTTTGGAAAGCCTTCCCCAAAAAGCGGAGGGCATCACAGCAGCAGGTCAAGTATATATTAATGCACATGGTTTTGGAATTGAACATCCAATAAGTTTATACAGGTGTGGTGCTCAGGTATCCACAGGCTTTTCACCATATAGAGTACCTTGAATAGA
The DNA here is from genome assembly GCF_015220715.1 of Pygocentrus nattereri. Taxonomy (NCBI): domain Eukaryota; kingdom Metazoa; phylum Chordata; class Actinopteri; order Characiformes; family Serrasalmidae; genus Pygocentrus; species Pygocentrus nattereri. The sequence goes on along the minus strand of NC_051224.1, from coordinate 17,903,157 downwards.
AGCTGTAATCTAAGCAGGCTAAATTCAGACATGGAAAACAGCAGCAGCTCTATGCCAGGGCTTTTTACTGAAAGAGTCACTTTAAAACTGTGACACTGCTACAAAATGTTAATTATGTTAACCTTATGTTAACCTTAATTATGTTAAAACTAGCCCAAAGTAGAATTCACATATGCAAGAATGATCAGATTCAGATCTAATCTGTTTCACATTTGAAGAAAAAAATCAGCCTGATGCAGTTTTACCTGCAGTGCGAATGCATTTTAGCAGTTTTGTTCATTTCTACCTAGATGTGAAAGTAGAGGAGGCAATGGATAGGGCAAGATGGAGGCAGATGATCCGCTGTGGCGACCCCTAAAGGGAGCAGCTGAAAGAAGAAGTTAATTTCTACCTAGAACTAATATCTAGAACTCTATGAAATTTAAAGGAGCAACATGTTTGCAATTCATTCCTTCTACTTTATACATAAGATATTGCATTGGACTTACTGCATTCATGCTCATATTACTGTTATATGAATTTTTATAATGAGTGCAATATGCCTCTTTAATATTTTAAAAACACAGTGGTGAACACTGTGATTAAATATTGGCCAATATTATTTTCACTACAATTGGTTTTTACTCTATAATGAAAGCACTAATTTTACAAAACTACAAAACCACAAACCCCCAACAGGAACATCTGACACTGGACAATGCTTATTTACCTTTTACAGCCTCCTGCTGTATCAATATTTCAGAGGACAATAATACAAAACAAATTAGCACACAATAGTTGTGCAGCCCTAGTGTATCTTTAATCTGTTGTAGGCCAATATAGAGAACAGCAAGGTCACAGTCCTGCAGCAAAGATCTTTAATCTTACTTACTATGAGTCATATCATTTCATTTATTAAGGTAGCCTCTGTGGAGATCTGGATAAACTCTATTGGCTGTTTCACCGCTGCCGTAGCCCTTGCGCAATAGTCTCATTCTTCCACAGTCGGCCCAGGGCACTTAGGAATTTACCATTTGATGAATAATTCACATATTATTTCAATAATGCAGTATTAAATGTGAAACCAGTAGGCAGTTTATGAAGGAAGATTGGTGCTTTAAACACATAATGGCGTAATGGAGAGCTTGAAGAGAGGCTAAATTGAGTGACCCTGTGGTTAATACTGTTAGCATTGAATTTTGAGTTTTAACACACACATGCACACACGCACACACACACACACACACACATGCACAGGGACAAAAGAAACATGCTGAAACTGTGACATTGACTCTACTTTAAAATTAGCTTGATGAATGGTGTTAGTATCCATGCTTTCATTAGCAATGAAGATGTATCTCACCCAGGGTAGCAAGAGTGCATGATTATGTGGTAGTATCATTAAGATGAATTGTTCAGCATAACATTTCATTTCTTAAAATACTAGATAAGTTACTAAAAGACTACAAGCTTATGCTCCACCTGAGCTCTCAATTTCTGCACTGTTTTTAGCACGTTCTTCTCTGCTTATCCTCACCGTTTCCCTTAGGAAAACCCCCATGCCATTGTATCCTCTTTCTGCAGGCCCCCTAGTGACCAATCCACTGGCATTGCCTATTATAATTATTTTTGCCCTGTAACTCTGTAATCATCATGACTAAGACATTGTTGGCTGTCTGTGTGGAATGTTGTCACTGTAATACTATAATAGCTCAGTCAGAATAGAACATGTTCATGTAAACACCACACTGGAGAACACAGTTTCTACACAATTGAACAAGGTGAGCAATCCTGTAAATTATCCATTAAAAAGAATAATGATAGCCATGTAAACGGCTGAATCTGATTACATTCCCAATCAGAAAGTTTAATTATGTTCTGCATGTGCATCGCGTCATAGTGAAAGTTAATAACATTCAGCATGGTGGAGGAGTAATTGGTCTGCAGAGGAAATAAAGTTTATGCCCTAATCTTTAAAAGATGGCGGTGAGATGGACATCGATCTTATGTGTCTCGAGTCTTCCTCTCGGCCTTCTTTAACAAGGACATGTGAAGGACGTTTTCCTGAGTCTGACATAATTTTAAAGTAATTAAAAACAAGCACTGCTCACTGCTGCTCGTCTCACTCTGACTGGTTCACGTGATGCTTGTTGTCATGGTAACAACTACACTAAGTGGTACTCTAAGCATGTGCATAATTTTGGATCAGATTACTTGTAGTGAGCATGGAAACAGAGATTTTCCATCAGATGAGATCAGGTGAGTAGACTGAGCACATAAACACCTCGGTATTGATCTATAATTGAAATGTATTCAATCATACTGGCAAACATCTTTGCATGTAAACACAGTCATTGAAGAGGGAGAGTTTGGATCCATGTATGGCTGGTGAAGTGGACATCTCCCCATCTCCAAAGTGAGCTTAAGGGATTTAAGCTAATTTTTCTATCTGTTAGGTGGTTGTTACCTCTGCCATTTCAAGCTATGTCTCTTTGCATGTGAGCTAAATGCTGGGCCATGTTAACAATAAGCAAAGTATCTTACCCAAATCTGCATATGAAACAAAGGTATGTAGCATTATTAGCAATAAGGTGTTTGGCCACAGCTCTCTTTCTCTCTCTTTCTCTCCCTCGCTCATGCCCTCTCTTTATCTCTAAACCTATCCAGATCTAGCTGGCACACACTCACTCTCTTAGTCATGTTTGGAAGGGAAACAAAACTATTAAAGGAATGATAAACAAAGCTGAGACTAAATGAATCTCGTTCATTGGCTGGGGCATGGCTAATTTGCATGATCTGACCAAGGTAACCCATGTGGTCTGAAAAAAGAAAGAGTGCAAAGAGAAAGAGGCAGTGCCAGCTAGCATCCAAAAACACAGGTGATGTACAGTATTTACACTATGGAGCTTTGAGAACATTAGCCTCACAGGCAAAACTAATGCAAAACAAACTCACACAGTAGATATGAAACAGAGTGGGAATGGGTTAGTTAGACACTTTGACAGAGAGGTGGGAGGGGGACTGTGTAACTAAGTGCCTTACAGATGAGAACTGTAGCTTGTTACGTGCAAGCTGTGTGATCACACTGTCTGTTCTGTTGTAAATCACTGTCTTTTATCTTTTTACTACAGCTATAAACTCTGAGCTATCTCAAAAGATTAAAACAACAAGCCTGTTTTCATGCCCATTGATTCTGGTGACATGTCAGGAATTCAGGATTCCAAGAAAATATGGAAAATACACAACACATAACAGTCAGCAATTATCTGAGAAATTGTGGAACACCAGCATTCCACCAGCATTCTGGAGCATTAACCCATTGTAGAACACTGGTGCATTCCATAAGATTTGTGTATTCTAGATTATAGGTACACTCTAAACCACAATTGCATCAGACATAGGCCTGCGTTCTATACTGAAGATGTGTTTTAGAATGCTCTGCTGTTCAGTATAGAATATGGGTGCATTCCAATACACACATGCATTCCATAACATTGGCACATTCTAGAATACTGATGCTCCCAGTAGCAAAGGTGCAATCAAGAACACTGGTGCATTCTAGAACATGAGCGATTTCTAGAACATTAGCTCATTATAGAATGTGGGGGCATTCCAGAACATTCATATACTATAGAACATCTGAGCATTTCAGAACAATGGTAGACTCTAGACTCGAAACAGATGGTTCTTTAGCAAAGACAATGGTTCTATGTAAACCAATGAACACTCAAAGAACCCTTTGCATGCTTAAAGGATTATTTGCATGGTGAAATGGTGCTTCAGATTGATGTATAATGTGTTGTATATGGTTCTATACAGAACCTTTCTGAAAAGGGTGCTATATAGAAGAATACTTTTGGTGCTATTATAGAACTATACACAACACATTCTCCATCAGTCTGAGGACCCATTTTACCTGGCAAAGAACCCTTTAAGCATGCATATGGTTCTTTGAGTGTTCATGGTTCTATATAATTGTTTTTGCTTCAGAAGCAACTTTTTAAAGAGAGCAGAACACCTGAGTAACACCAGAGTATTCTAGAACAGATTCTAGAACTGGTGCAACACAGGTGCTATACCAATGGTTGCTATAATACACCTGTGTTTTCTAAAGTACTGACACATGCTAGAACATTAATGTTACTAGCATGTTAATAGAACATGAGTGCACTACAGAACACTGGATACAACATATGGAACCTAAAAGATCTAAAATGAAAAGATGGAACACACACACACACACACACACACACACACACAGACACACAAACACAAACAGACACACACACCGTCAATGATTCTGAGGCACAGGCTGAGTATCAAGTTTTAGCGTGCCCTCAAAAGCAATGACCTGTTTTACAGTGGCCTCTAGAGGCTGCCAGCTCACAAACACCGGTACCTTTCTTCACACAAGACACAAAATACACAAATAGATGTAATAAATCCCCCCCACCCCCATTTTGTACTTCAAAAAACCCACCACCTGGCAGCAAAACACCATCTGCTAATTACAATAAGGGCATAACAGTAAAAACAAATGCAGTGAACCCGACACTAACACATTAAATCTGCTGGCCAAATAATAAGTGTGGTAACAAGTAAATCAGACTCTAGGGCTGACTGAGTGTGAATGAAAATTACAGCTGAAAATTAGCCAATTAGAAAGCGCATTAAATCGTTCCGCTGGGATTGGTCAGAATCTGTTACACAATATGCAGTTATGACTGGCCTCTGCTCCCCACCCCCTACTTCTCATTCGCTTTCTCTCATTCTGCCTTTCTAACTGCCTGTTCTTCCTCCTTTTCCTCTCTCTCTGTCTCTCTCTCTCTCTCTCTCTCTCTATATATATATATATATATATATATATATATATATATATATATATATATATATATTCTTTTTTGGCCCTATCTTTCTGTTTGTCTCTCTCTCTCTGTCTCTCTCTCTCTCGCTCTCTCTCTCTGTGTCTCTCTCTCTCTAGCCGCTGGTTGGATTGTGACAGAGTAAAGTGTCCTCTTCCTCTGCTGAGTAATTGCCATTACCGCCCAGGGGCCATCAAACTGACTGAGAAACAACTCTCCATTCTCCACCCAGCAGGTCCATTACAGCTCTTACACATATACACACACACACACACACACACACACACACACACACACACACACACACACACACACTCACACACACACACACACACACACACACAGGGTAAGCAATGGCACACATGACACACACGTAGGTACACACTCCTATACACACACGCAAACTTATATACACAGAGAAAAACAAGCACAAATACACTTCTATGTATAAACATACATTTACACATGAACATAGTCACACACATACACACCTGCACAATGAGAGTCATAGTATCTATACTGCACAGTGACTGTATTAAAATCATCTTAAAATATATTCTTCTGCAATTTTGGAATATGGTGAGAACATTTAATAATATATATATTCACAAGAAAATCCACACACACACTACCATGCAAATTGCTGCGGTCAAAACAAAACCTTGCATCTATATTTTTCAATTTTTGACATACTTTGAAAGTACATGTTTCCCTCTATAATTTCATGATGGATGGACCAAAAGAAATGACCCAAAATGACTTGGAAGGACATCTGGTTCCATTGACTTACGTTAAAAATAAAGTAGGACTTCTTCTACTATGAAGTTACCATTTTGGAGATATGAGGTTTTGTTCCAACAACAGCAAAATACAGAGCACACACACTCATTTTATATGATGCCATGATGTGGGGTTATATGTCCAATATGTGTTATATGTGATAAAAATACATCCAAAAATGCCAGTAGGTAAGTAAGTAAGTAAATAAATAAGAGTATTATGCAACATTAAAATGTCCCATATGTATCACAGTGCAAATATCACCTAAACACATGATTTAAATCCATATATTTGGTGAATAAGTGTGATTTTGCTTGTAACACTAGCTTGTTTTTTTGTAATATTGGGTAACACTTTATTTGGATGGTCTACTATAGATGCTTTGTAGATGCTATATCTTTAAGTAACATTCAATTAAATATCTATTAAATGCAACTGAACCTGAAGTTGAATGTGAAAGATTCTATTAAAACTAACCCTAACCCTAATGCAAAGCCTACAACTATTCCTAAACCTAGTCCAACCATGATGTTGTTGATATCTGTAGATCATCTATGGGGGACCATCTAAATAAAGTGTGACCATATATTATCATAATAAATACGAATAAACATAAATTACATTGTGATTTAGTAAGAATTTATTTTCAAGGAAGTAGTTGACATCTTAAGCGCTGTCTAAACTTTAATCTTAACTTCAGTAAACAAAAGGACATGCTTCAGCTCTTTCCATTTTAAATATAAACTTTGCTTGAAGCTCTAACATCTCATAAATGTATATCTTTACCTCACATTTCCCATAATGAAGTTTCTGGCCCCCTTTACCGCCCCATCTCCTCAGACCCATCACTTTTCATCAAAGTGTCTGGTCTTTTAACCCAAGCAGAAGCTGCCCAGATCTCCCACATTCTGAGAGTTCTCTTCCCTTCCAAAGTCAAACTGTCTCTTCTTATATATCAATCATAAATTGAAGACATAAACGCTTTACAAAGTCAGGATCATTTTATTGCAGGTCACCCTGGTTTCCTCTGTTTTCCAGACAAGCCCAACACTTATACTCACAGCAGGTAGGGAGAGGTGGTTGCCATGTTGTCTGCCCCTAGTGCTCACTATACACCATTTTAATTAAACTAAACAAGAGATCGCTCCTCCATCTCTCCCTCTCTCTCCCCATCACTCCCTTCTGCTCTATCCACACTCTCGCTTTCCTTTCTCTGTTCTCCTTCCTCCCTCCTAGCGATCCTGAGAATGATCCACAAGCAGATCTAATTAGCTTGGCAGTTGGTGGCAAATCAAACCTGGATTGAATGTTTTTGCTAATAAACAGTCTTTTCAAGCCAACCCCAGCTTCTCTCGCTCACTCGCTCTCTCACTCGCTATGCACTTATCAGACTTTGTGTGCTATACTGCTGCTTTTTCATGTTGTCAAGGAAATCACTTTGCTTTTTTTGTTCCACCATCTTTCAAAAAATACACTTTATAAGTTTGGGCGTAAAGTCTTAACTGAGTCCTTAGTCACACTAGTTAGATACAAACTATTCTTTTACTAAATTTGGTTGCACCACAAATCCATAAGTCATGTCTTGACTAGTAACAGTTAACTAATGAATATGTCACTTTAACATGACGATGTTCACAACCAATCAGTAAACCGGCTGTCATGGAAGCGTGACGCCAGCTCTACATTATTTTTCGAAAATATCCAGCACAGAAGAGAACAATGTGTACAAGTTAAACTGAATAAAGCTAATTCTATAAAATCTACAGCCATTGTAGGTTTCTTTCTTAATATTCCCCTGAGAAAACCACATATGTAGCTTTTTAAACGATGGCTTCTTGTTAACCGACACAACAGCAGATCAGTTTAGCCATTTGGGCTGCTGAGTCACACTGAGCTGGAGCTGTGGGTGTTTAGCTTCATGCCTGGTTTAAACCAGGGTGATGATTAGAGCTGTGAGTACAATCATAGCATATAACATTTAGAATTTTTTGCATAGTTAACCAAGTCATGTTTGTAGTGCTTTCTATGTGGTTTCTGCTGGCTTCCCCAACACGTATACCTGCTCAGGTTTAGTTTGCGCACCTAGCCTAGGTTTTAACTTCTGTACACCTTGTGCACCTGGCTACTTTAGGGGATGTGTTGACTTATTAGAAAGTCACCATGCCATCTGACCAGGACACCCAAACATTTGCATACAACTGTGTATGTGATCATTACAGGTGAAAACATTCATCTAGAATATTAGCTAATTTTTAACATTAATAATTATGTGCTTATGTCCTAATGTGTGGCTAACACTGTTTGATAAGCCCTGTGCATGCTGCTAGAAGAGGAAAACCAATAAGTTACACAATAAACAGGAAATCAATAAGACTCTTTCTCACAATATACCCATAAAAATAGTATGACCCTGGCCAAGAGTGAAGCAATTTTCCCACAGGGTAACATAGGTTTCAGTAACAGGGTTGAGGGATATAACTTAAAGGCGCATTCTGGTCTAAAACTAGCATTTAATGTGTTATTCATTAGGTTATGTACATTCTGTAGGGCAGTATTTTATCCCTTGGTCTCATTAATTTGATAGAATACACAGTTTTGTATCCATTTTCATCCATCAGTGTTCTCTCACTACAATTCCTAGCAAATTTACGCAAATACATCATACAACCATTGGGAATCCCCTATTGCAAAAAAATAGTATAAAGATTATAGACATGATATTTGGCTGTCTAGCAGTAAATTTAGCCATCTGGCTTCCGTCTGCATTAGTAGATAAACAATACGCCCAACCCCACCATCAAGATACATCATCAGAAGGGGGATTGGATAGGTTTATACTAGAATATCACACTTTTAGGACTGATGTGGCCACATCAGGCAAGGACTCATTTTTACAACAAATGCACCACTGGTTGAAAGTTTAATTTTCACAGAGGTGCCCCTTCATGTGTACAATTATTGTTAATACAAATTGCATTGTTACAATGTTATAATCGCCATAAATAGTAAACCATATTGAATTTGTGACCAATATCTGGTCCGTTCAATAATGTATACCGTATATAGGATCTGTGCATTTCTACTAATATCTTCTAATACAATAATATTTTGTAATATAATTTGAATGTATTCTTTAAAACTTCACGTCTCGCAAAAATGCTGTCATTACACAGGCCAAGAGTCAGACTACATAAGTGCTGTCATTTCACCCATCATCATCTCCACTCTGAGCACCACATTAGCTTTCATTACAGGATTATGTGGACAAAGACGGAAACTGTCCAATGTAGGACACACTAAGACATTCAGGAGTCCTTTTATTGGTAATCAAGGCCTTCAGACATGGATACAACCATCAAATCCCACAGAAATACTAACAGAATTAGGCAAAAGAGGACAAGTAACAGCTGTTTGAGCTGGATGAGGCAGCAAAAATAGCCCAAACCAGCTGCCACTGAATTTCCAATACAGAACAACCAAAATGCCTGTTAAAGGCAAAATTCCCTCATTCAAAAAAAAGAAAACACTGTTAAAGTGGAAACAGCCTGTTTTCAATAGATCATGGTTGTGATGTCATTCAGCCTATAGATTAGCCTATACATTCACGCATAAGGGATAAGGATTGATGTTGCCGCACATTTCTTTTCTGTCTCTCTTTCTTTCACCCTGTCTTTCTCTGTCCTTTCTTCCTTGCTATTACTTCTCTTTCTCTACCTCTCTCTCCCCACCTTTGTCTCTCTGTTGCCTCTCTTTCTCTGTAAAATCACTTACTACCCTTTCTATCCTTTCATTCTCTCTATCATTTCTTTGTCTCTCTGCTGCTTCTCTGTCTCTCTCTCTTTTTCTCTCTCTCTCTCTGCCAACTCTCTTTGTTCCTGTCTTTCTCTTTTCCCTTTCTCTCCATATATCTTTGCCCTCCCCCTCTCCCTTTATTTCTCTCTTTCTATCTCCCCTTCTCTCTCTGTCCTCTTATTTGATCCTGTCTGTCTGTTTCTCTCTATATATATCTTTACTTTTTTGAGCCTATCCTTCTGTTTGTCTCTCTCTCTCTCTCTCTCTCTCTCTCTCTCTCCTCCCTTTTTTGACCCTGGCTATCTGTTTCTCTTTCTCTTCTCTCTCTCTCTCCCACTCTTTCTCTCTCTCTTCCCTTTTTTGACCCTGGCTATCTGTTTCTCTATCTCTCTCTCTCTGTCTCTCTCATTCTCTCTCTCTTTGTCTGTCTTCTCTTTTTTGACCCTGTCTATCCATTTCTCTCTCTCTCTTTCTTTCTTTTTTCACCGTGTCTTTCTGTTTTCTGTTTCTCTCTCTCTTTCTCTCTCACACTTACTCTTAGTCCTCTCTTGTTTGACCCCCTCTCTCTCTCTCGCTCTCTGTGTCTGTCGTCTCTTTTTTGACCCTGTCTATCCTTTTGTCTCTCTCTCTCTCTCTCTCTCTGTTCTGGCTGAGTGGTTACGAGGCTGTGACTTGCAGCCATTAATTAAAATGAGTTGTTAGTGTGGATGAGCAAACATGATAATGTGAGATCAGAGGACAGGTGAGAAGGTTACACACACACACACACACACACACACATATACACACACACACATACACACGCACACACACACCCCTGCACACACACACAAACACACACACACACAAACACACACACACACACACACACACACACACACACACACACACACACACACACACACACACACACACACACACAGTGTCTTCTCTGACAGAATTGAGCTCCACTGGTAGTTATCGGTGATGCAATATTTATTTGCTAGAAAAAAATGCCCTGTATTAAAAATTTAAGTCACTGGCAGAGAAAATATGACCCGTCATCACAGCCCTGGAACCCAACAACCTACAAAGTGAAAGTGGAGTGAGGAAAAGAACTTTTCACTGCCCACAACTTGTCAGGCAGAACTTATTTAGGCCTGGCTGGCTCCAATAAAAGTTTGGATAAATCTTGAGGGGGTGCAGGGTAATTTTTTTCCACATTTTTTCCACTTGTTCCAGAGGAGTTGTTAGGTTAGGGTCAGTTATATGCAGCTGTACTCACAGTTGTATTCTGTTATACAATACTAGGATGCAGCGATAGGATAGTGTACTAAAAGTTAAGATTTATTTAGGCTGAGTGAATGACTGCAGGCAGTTTTCTACAGCTTTCTCTCTCTCTCTCCATCTCTCCCCCTCTCTCTCTATTTGTGCTGGATTGGTGGGGTCTGCCAGGTCAGACATGGAAGAGTCACACTTCATATCTCTCTCTCCCTCTCTTTCTTTCTCTCCAGTCCTCCCAGCAGAGAAGCGGGTGGAAGAATTGACCCATTTGCAAAACAAATAAAAGAGCTGCACTAGCTGAGCAGAACATTCACTTTCTACATCCTGCTAAAATGCACACTGTACTTTAGACAGCACTGTTTGTACTGTGGAACTGAGGCTGCGCTTACAAAAATGTTCATAATACATTTATTTGTATAGCCAAGGAAGGTTGGCAGTGTGTCACAATTTGCTAGTCTAAAGCCCAGGCTTAAATACTGACTAGCTAATGACTAGAGAGTCCAGAATTCCAGTGATGAGAAGTGTAGAAATGAATGTTCATTGGTGGATGGTGAAGTGAGAGGAGTCAAATGATCTTCCAATGGCTCATAGGAGATGAAGTCCTCTACACGGTTCATGGACACAACTGATCCCACAGGAAAAATATAAACGAAAAGAAGGGGTCCTCGGCAGGAGGCTTGACAAATACATTAGGTTTTCCAATGGACAATGTACATCGTATAGCCAAAAGTATACAGACACCTGACCATTACACTTATATGAGATTGTTGGCCATCCAATTTCAAAGCCATGGCTATTCTGCCTTCCCTACCACCTTGCCTTCCCCCACCCCTGCTATAAAATGCAATAAAAAAAATTCCCATTAATATGGAGTTGTCAAGAGGCAGTGTGGAGTCCTGTAACAACTGATGCAGCAGAAAACGCAAAGGCTGAGCTGTTGTCCGGGGCAGGTCACATCTAGCAGGGCAGAAACTGTCATAAATTGACTTGCGGCAAATGTGGGATGCTTTAAGTCACAGGGCTTTTCATTACGACCCATTCTACTGACTGCAGTGATTCTGAGCAAGTTCAGATGATGAATTTGGAGGTTGTGGGTGACGGGAGAGAAGCACCCAAAAGGGAATTCCAACAAATATTTTGAATAATTCAGTCCTTGAGGTGTAAACAGAATCATTCAGAGTAGTTTGACATGAAATAATTCATTGTAGAGAAATGTACAAACTCTTGATTTCTCAGTGGTGGTGATAGGAAGCAGGTGTCATAATGTCTACAACACAAATATAGCTATTTTATTTATTACCCAAAACTACCAGTGAACCTACACAAGCCTGAGTTTTTATATGCAATGTTGATGAAATAACCATAAATATGAACAAATAAGTTTTCTTTTTGCCTTACAACACCCTACATGTGCCTATCTGCCTTGAATGGATAGCATACATTTTAAGCCAAAACATTATCACAAAACTATCAAAAATAATGTATTGTGTAGCATATTCATAACCATTTCATGTGATAACTTTCTGTGAGAGAGCTTTCAGAGATGGACCTCTGGTTCCTATCACCACCACTGTAAACAAAACTGACTCAGTAAGTTTCTCCAGAATGAAGCATTTGACACCAAGCCACTCTAAATGACTTTGTTTACTATTAATTACGTAGAATTTTTGAGAAATTATGTAAAGGGCCAATCAAATTATATAAAGGGCCAATCAAATTTTGGCTCCTCCTATTCTAATTACTCATTCAGTTTTTCATGTATTATCTTGAAATGTCACAGTAAAATGAAAGCAAAAGTAAGAGGCCCTAATAATGAGCACATACCCAGCATTTTATCCGGTTATACATTTCACTTGCCGGCACTCAGTGAAGAGAAAGAAGTATTATGCAAAAAGTAAATTATGGGAAGTGGAAGCAAGCTAATATGCCTCAAGAAGGCTGTTGATCCTCCAGGAGAAGCCTATCTGGTCACCATGACAACGGTCAGTTCCTCTCCACCATTAATCCATGGGACGCCATCATCATACACAGGCATGCATGCTCGAAAAGAAAGGCCAGAATGCTAATCGCGTACGAGTCTTGAATACCAATCTAGACAGTTTTCATATGCCTATGAGAAAGTACCAAGAAACCAGAGGGAATTGGGTTAAGATCAATTCAAAAAGAGTGCTGTCTCAAATAAAAATACATCAGGGTTAAAAAAAGCGTCTTTCCCCCAATGAGAACCTGTCCAACTGACAGCTTTTAAAGATTACTTTTCACACCCTGTGCTTTCTGCAAGTCATTTACTGCGCATTAGCTGAGTGGCTGTGATAGGAGTAGCACGGCTGCTGCGATGATTTATGAACGCAAAGTGTCATAAATGTGTGACTCAGGGTTCTGAATGTGATTTGAATTGTCACTGATGTATTTGGCCTACATTTTAAAAAACTTTTCAAATGAAGCTGGTTACAGTGTGTTCCTGTTATTGATCTGTTAGCATCAATCTGGACTCTGAGGCCTTAGCGTATTACCATATTAGCATCCAGCTGACAAATCACTAAGGCCAAGTATCTCCTCTCTGTCTTTGTTTCTCTCACACGCACACACTCACACACCAACACACACTCAGGATACTTTGGTATTTTTTGGGGAAGTTTAGACCACATTCTTAGCAGTGACTTACACTGCTGTCTTCATTGCTACTACTCATAGCATGTTCAAGGGCAGAAATCTACCTACACGGGTGAACACTCTGGGGCACAGCATGCCAAAGGGTCTTCAGTGTATATATATATATATATATATATATATATATATATATAAACAAAAAAAACATCAGGAATCAGGAAAACTGGTGAATTTTATTGAAAAACACTCTCAGCAACACTTTCTAACAATATAACTCCAAGGCACATAAACAATGATATGCCCAGACCTACACATTCAAATGAAGATTAATATTTTTAAAGCTGTATCTTTTAAGAGAATGAAATTTGATTTGAGGTGAGCACAGTCATTGTTCATTGTACATTCATTATCAATTATTTATTAATAAATGATATGATATATTTTCTAAAGTGTAACATTAAAACAGTCTGTATTGCCTAAAAATACTGTTAATAGCTTTGCATTGTAACTTTTAGAAGTAAATGATTGTGAGGTTCTTCTAAAACGTATTCAGAATCACCACCTAAAGTCAACTGAAAATAAACCAAACATACATCTAATTTTATTATTACATAAAAACATAGTAATAATAATATTCAGATCTGCCCTCAATGGATCTGTGAATTCTGGAACCAATAAACATTTACAAACGTAGGTAAGTCCTCATGGAAAGATCAGTTAGATCCTCAATGAGCAGTGAACAAATTTGACTTTAACATGTAGAGAAAAGACTGTTTTATTCTGTTGATATGCTATGTTCTTTATTGGTCCTAGATGGAATGTATCAATTGGAGAGCAGCACAGCGCCACCTGGCACGAAACAATAACCAGGTATGCCAGGTCAGTATGGGATTTTAACCCTCAACCTTCTGGTCCATGGCACACTGGTTTTACCACCAGGCTACCAGCCACCCCTTAGTAATCAACAAAGATAGAAAAAAGTTCAGTTTCCAGTTAGCTCAGAAGGAAGCGTCGCACTCCCTGACACCAAGACAAGACCAAAATTCAATAATAATAAAAATATTAAGTAGGCTCAGTCAAAATGTCAAAGTCAACATCCTCAAAGGTAAAATAAAAGTCTATAAACATTTCCATGCCTGCTGTAGCGGTCTGCCCTAGTGTAGGATGATTTGTGAACTTATGCCATCTTGAGTTGGGTGGACTCATTTATATAGGGTTTATAGGGAAGGGTGCTGTTGGCTAAGTGATGTGTACATAGTCTTTGTATTGCTTTGTCTTAAGTGACTTATTGCTTTATTCTTTTTTTTTCTTTCATATGCAAAGCAAGAAAGCTCTGTTACATTATTTCCCATGCAGACACAGGCCTACTAAATATTTAAATAATACTATCTGGCTGATTAGATTCAGCAAAGCTCCATCTCTTGTAATGCTAGGAAAGTTGAATTATTCAGTCAGTTCAATTGGATTCACCGTGATGGATACATGAATTATTATTACAAAAAATGTCAACCTGACCAGTTTCTATTACAATATACAGGTTGCAGTGGACGTACATAATGTGTGTGTGTGCCTGGTAGAGGCAGACTCTAGTGGGAGTTGAAGGTTAGGGGGTGCTCAGAGCACCAACACTGAGGGGCACATGGGGTCTCAATCCAGCCTTGTCAGGAACAAGTAACATCATAAACAGTGGTTATCAAACGCATGGAAGACCTAGACCATACCTATAAACTTGAAACTAAAATTAAAAATAACATTTTAAAAAATCTGACAAACATTGCACAATTACTTTGTAACATTTGACTCTAATGGTGCTCTTCAGGTTACTATGCATGTGTATATCTCCACATTGAGGGACTGGCTTTCCTAGCCTTAAAATGTCTATTTTAACTGAATCGTGTTGCTTTCTCCAGACACAGACACCATGTTGAGTGTCTAGCTTTCCTGTTAATTTCTCAACTTATGAACTGTCTCCTCCTCCTTTATAATGTCTCTTTAATGTTAGCTAATGTGAGGCTTTTACAAGACCAAATCAAATCAGATTCTACGTTAGCTGATTGAATAGGTGCTGCATTTTTGTCTGGGAAGTTTTATCGAAAAGTTCAACTTAACTGGCAAGTAGGAACTTGAAATTCCATCATGCTCAACATCCATGCAGTTGAGTTAAAAGCTGGTAAAAAAAACATGGGCAACATGGGAAAGTATTAGAAGCAATAAGGAAGCCAGCTAGCGGATACAATATGTGTGATAACGTTAACGTTAATATTTACCTACTCAAAATGTGGCTACTGCTCAAAGTTCAAAGTTCTAGTTTTTACCAATTAACTAAGGACAAAGGTGATTTCAGGTTATCACAGTCAGTAGTAGGTCTTCATTAGGTGTCAGAATAGGCTTTCATGCTGCTAATAAACCACAAACACAACATGCCTCTGCTCACATGACTCTTCATATGACTCAACACCTGATAATCAGTTCAACAACTTCAGATTCAGGTAACATAGATTTACTGCTAACTACATTAATTCTCTTTTGGGTATTTGCAGATCATATTCTGTCAAAGCTTAAAACAGCCTAAAACAGCATCTTTGAAAGTGCTCAGAAATATATTCAGTAGCTGCTAAATATGTCAGCATCAAACTCCCAGTCTAATCTCTATGCTGTGTTCAGTCTTTCCTACCACAGTGCAGTATCATCTTTAGCTTGTCAGCACAGCGGCTTCATCTGCATCTAAAAACGCATTCATCAGGCTTTTGTTGTCAGTGCTCAAATGGAAAAGCTGATTGATACTGAGGGTCTAACTTGTTGAACTAAATCCTGCTTTTTATTGTGCCTGACCTTAAGCCGTGTAATATTTCAGTCATGTTTTGGTTGCTTAGTTTAACCAAAGAAAAAAAACAAACAGGGACATAGAAGGAACTGACAGTGTACTAAGATCAACAGAAATCACTTTTTTTGATGTAAATGACAGAAACACATTTAATTTGCACCTAAAATGTATTTAACTGTATATATGAAAGTATACACCTTATTATTTTCATTATTATTATTATTATTATTATTATCATTTTATTGACGTTATTACTGATGCTATTACAACTACTTCTACTATTACTATTCTATCACTACTACTACTACTATCACTACTACAACTTCTACTATTAGTACTACTGCTATTATTACAGCTACTATTACTATTACAGTTACTACTACTGCTAATATTATTATTATTATTATTATTAATAATAATAATAATAATAATTTAAAAGTTGCTGGTTAGCTATGATGTAATGAATTCTAATCTACAGTGTTTTACTGTCACAGTTGCTCACAGACTTTGAACAGTAAAATACTAGAAATACTAAAACACTGAATCAAATATTGAAAATCTTGAACAGAAATACAGCAAAACATTACAACTCCTGTAGGCTGAACCAATGTAGATCTACCTCATTACAAAGCTCTACACATGGGTCTCTGGCTCAGATTCTTATTTCAACCCCTTATACTGCAGAGTTATTATTTAGTTATGATGCTACCTGGTAAGTTTGTATATTTATGACATTTTAGCAGTGCAAAAAAGAAGCAAATTTCACACACAAATCATGTCTTGGCCGATCCATTCTCCTTACATGAAGGGAAAATGTAAATTTGTTATTTGGGTGAACTTTCTCTAGTAACTGAAGTGAGGTTTCAAATACAGGCTTAAGTAGTTAATTCTTATTCTCTCTGCTTAATTTCTCTCATTTTCTCTCTTTATCTCTCTCTCTCTTGTTCCCTCTCTTTCTTGCTTGTTCTCCTTCTCTCTCCTGCTCTCTCCTTCTTACTCACTTTAGTTTCTCAGTTGCTCCCCCTTGTTGATTTTTCTCTTCTTTCTTGTTCTGTCTCTCTTTCACTCTCTCCCTCTCTCTCACTATCTCCTTCACTTTTCTTAATTTCTCATTTGTTCTCCTTCATTCTCCTGCTCTCTTTCTTACACTTTAGTTTCTCTGTTGCTCTCTCTCATCCTTCTTTCTTGTTCTCTCTCTCTCTCTCTCTCTCTCTCTCTCTCTCTTTAGAAAGCCCACTGGGACTATCCCATAAGGAAACGGAAAGGGCAGGGCACGCTCACAGATGGGCTGGTGGGTAGGTTTCCGTGGTTATGGGGGAGGTAGAGGATGATGAAGAGCCAGCTGGCGGAGGAACTGAGTGAGGGATGACACGTCCCACCCCTCACTGACCCCACCCTCACCAACATGGCAACATGCCAACCACACACATAAAAATGGCTACTAGCAATGCATGCAGCTTCAGTTCAGACTGCACACACATACAGGTCCAGCAGTTCGTTTATATATTGGAATCACCTGTAAATTACAGTATTATCAAAACCAAAACTGCACAACATTATATTGTACAGCCTTAGTTTAAAGGGGAATTCCACCAGTTTTTCATTGATTCTGCATAATTTACAGGACAGTCATTCAGATCGTTTTGCTACAGTGATTACACTCATTCTATTTACAATCCAAAATGATCAGTGAATTCATATGTCGTCACATGCGTCTTCTGAGTTTTTCATGCTGATAATGCGAAAAAAGTGATGAATCTGAAATCTTCCATAACACGTCCCAAGGATCACATGACTCTAACCAGGTCTCAGTCACCTGAGTTCTAGATTGCCTTCACCTGGGTCCACTAGTATAATTACCCCTTTGTTCCTTGTTTTACTTGCTGAGTCTTGTTTGTGATTCCTTCCCAACTCTATAAAGCGTTCGTTATGATTGTGTATTCTCTGTGTAAGACCTTTTTGCCCGTTTCTCCGTTTGTGATTTTTGCCTTGCCTCTGATAATGATCTGCCATGCTTTGAACCCTCGACTGTTACTTCACCCTGGTGTGTTTTGAATTTTGTTCATTTACTTAACATTGAGACCCTGGCCCGTTTTTGACTACTCTTTCGGACTTGCCCTTTTTAATAAAGCCTCATTATATATATATATATATATATATATTCATTCATTATATATACTCATTATATATATATATATATATATACACACACATACATATATAAAATATCCGCACTTGTCTTCTCCCTGCCTGGTCGTGACAATTAAATTGGAAAGGAATGTAAAATAGAAGCACTCTAGTCGCAAACTTTTGGTCTTCACTATATAATTTATCAAACAGCTGATTGAACATCCTGTGTGTGTGTGTGTGTGTGTGTGTATGTGTGCACGCATCTTTTGCTGCAAGTGGATTACTATGAAGTTCCAAACCAAATCCACATTCCAGCTCCAGCCAACACAGCACAATTTCAGCTGCTATCAGAGAGCGGGCGAGTGAGGCAAGTGAGGCATGTGAGGCGAGAGGGAGAGAGAGAGAGAAGCGTTTTAAAATGAGTTTTATGACAATGTGATTACTTTTCCTTGCTTATGAAATTCTTTCTTTTTTGTGCAAGAGCTGAGAGCTGACATAATGGAACACAACCACATCAGAAATGGGAACTTGTAACTCGACTCAACTTCAAGCTGGCTTTACATGGTGAAACTTTTATGCAACCATAGTTGCTTGATATCTACATGAAACCAAATTGTGCTTGAGTTGCATAATGTACAGCGTCCTGTCCCTTGATTCAACTTCTTGAATCAAGTTTTATGAAACAACAAACCAATCAAAACATTGCTAGTGCATCATGTGATCATATTGAACAACATCAGTTCAAATGTTTAATTAATGGACCAGAAAATAAAACAGAAATTTGTTTACTATGTGGAGAAGTAGAGATCCTCCTGATCAAATTCATGCAAGGTTGGTAGTTTTTTTTGTTTTTGTTTTTCTCAGTTTCCTTAGCCACAATAACAAAGACAAGATTCTCGAGGCAGAACAGAAACACAACTAGCCAGCAAACACTCACACCTATTTAAATGGTTTGAACCACTGTTTATTATTCAGCCCACTGTTATCTTCATCTACACAGTTAGATTTTTCATCTTCTCCTTTTTTGATGCCCCCAATTTTACACAGAACTTAGAGATCCACATATTACAGCATTAAAGTGGCAACAGGTGAATTTCCAGGACAGGATAAGGCAATGTGCACCTGTAGTGGCTCCTACAGCATTACATTATAAAAGCTGAACATACACTATGGCAGCATATTCTGAACTAAATTCAAATGCAAGTTTGAGCATGCTAATTCCATTATGTATTTACGGCTGCATTTCCTATGTGAGTGTGCATTATTTAAGACGTAATTCAAATTAAAATGCAAAAGTGTTATTGCATTTTTGTGCACAATGGCTGTTAAAGTTAATATGGGAAAGCAAAGTGCTTTTGACATTTCATTTTCATTATCTTAATGGACTGACTCTGACATATTAAAAACAGAAGAACAATCGTCTATTTGCATTTGTGTTTCCTCATTGTTGTGCTCTAGTTCTGCCAAAATTAAAATGCAATTTCAACCCTGTTTGCAGTTGCAAATTTCATTGACAATCAGGCACTCCTGTTGACGTCGAGGGGCTTTTATTTTGGAAAGTGTTTTAAGAGAAAGCGATCAAAGAATTCTGCCGGTATCTGAATTTAGCAACCACTGCTAGAGACCAGCGAGGCCGAGGATCATTCTGTCCCAAATGATTCCCTGTTGTTTCATATGGAAGCCATTCTTGACTGACTAGGAGAGCTTGTGGCTGCGCAAGCACCAATGTTAGTGAAATCATGACCTGTTTTGGACAGAGGCACACAGGAATGTCGGAGGAGCTAGACTTGATGGACAGGAGTGCCTGACAGTACTTGACACTGCAAATACAACTGCAAACAGGATTGCTATGGCATTTTCATTTTGGCAGGATTGAAGCGCAACAGAGTAATGCAGTTGCAAATGGGCAAATGGAAATTCTAGAATTCTGGAAGTCAGGATTGCATTGGAATTTGAATTATGTCTTTAATAATGCATATTTCCATTGGAAATGCAATTATGAATACACAGCAGAATCAGAATTTTGATATTTAAATTGCACTAAAGTACAGAATATTCTGTCATACATATACAAAACAGATTTACAAATCAAATATACAGTAGAACAAAGACTGATATAAATATAGAAAAGAATGACAGTGACAGCAGAATCAATTCATGTTATAAGGCTATGAAAATACTGCAAATATGTAAACAACACCATATAGATGTCTTTAAATAGTAAAAAAATGGTTTTTAAAGGGTTCTTTAGTAAATGGAAGGGTTCTAAAGGTGAAATTGCTCTTTAAATTGATGAGGAATGTGTTGTATATGGTTCTATTTAGAGCCATTTTGAAAATTGTTCTATTAAGCACCTCAACTTCTTCTATTGTTACAGTGTCAAGCTTGCAACAATAGAACAATTTTTGATGCTATATAGAACCATTTTCAAAAAGGTTCTACATAGAACCATACCTGTTATACACATTATAATCTAAGAATAACTCAGCCACTACATTACAGTCCCTGTAGTTACTAAATTATAAGCCTTAGTATGTAAGCAGCCTGGGATTTAAAGGCGTTAAGCATGTAATGGTTCTTTATAAAACTTCTGCATCTAAATAGACCCATTCTTTGTACTCAACGACCCTTGAAGAAACATCTTTCTTTAAGTGTGTAGGGCAGTAAATGCCTATTTAAAGGAAAGATTAAAGCAGTTGGCTAGCTTGTAGTTTGGGCAGCAAGTATGCAGTTTGTGTAGATTAGTGGGTAATTCTGCTGCCCTGTATGCAACGGACTGGGGTTCAACAGGCCATGCTACACTAATAAGAATCCTTGGGCAAGACTCCTAATACTGTATTCAACAACTTCACATAATGGATAAGAATGCAAAATGTAGCACGCTAGTTAATTTAGCAGAGGTTTTAAGGCAATCTAGTGGAAGCTGTAATAAATCACAAATACACATTTCTTTAAAACTTTACAGACTAAAACTTTGGCTGGATTAAATAACTAGTAGCAAACTGAAGACTGAAGGTTGATAAAAGGCTCATTATTTGAAGCCGCATTGAACCTCAAAGGTTTTACAATGCACTTCCTGCAACTGGTAATGAGACTAAACCAAAATTCTCTACTAAAGACTCAAGACTCGGCTCACACTCACATGAATCAACTTGTGAACATCTCTCTCTCACACACACACACACACAAACCGAGGTGTGGCTCACTCTCTTCAACATTTCTTTCTAGGGATGTGCTACACAATGACATTTTTAAATGATACAAGATCTGTATCTTAAACGGCAATTAACTGATAAGTGCAGTGCAGTGAAGCCAGCAGGCACAAAGGCAGGCAGTACCGAAACACAATCTTTCACTCTTTCACTCTTTCATTTAGCAGAAAAACACTCTTTTATTTATACAAATCGATCTATAAAATCTTCCTCTAGATGTACTGAAAGCTCACTTCAGCAGATGATACAGCAGAGAAAACAAATGGGGAGAGAGAGAGAGAGAGAGAGAGAGAGAGAGAGAGCGCATTTGAGTACCTGTTCCAGCAATGAGTGCAACTGAAAGTAGCTAAACTCACTGATTAGAAGGGGGTTTTAGATACTTTTAGATACACAGGGAACATAGATGGCACTCCTGTGAGCTGTGGGAGCGGCTTGGCCCCCTCGGTGAGCTGGAAAATGTCAGCTAGGCAGTGTATGTGTGTGAGACGTGGGGAGCTAAGCACTTCCTCTCTGAAAGAAAATGGGCTGTGGGCCAAAACTGCCCTTTAAAACCTGATTTAAACTGATTCCTGTCTCTCTAAACCATTCTCTACAACAACCACACAGCCAGGGTCAGAGCGGAGAAGAGCAGAGAAGAGAGGAGAAGAGCAGAGAAGAGAGAAGAGAAGAGAAGAGAAGAGAAGAGAAGAGAAGAGAAGAGAAGAGAAGAGAAGAGAGGAGAAGAGCAGAGAAGAGAGGAGAAGAGAAGAGACCATCCATGCTTCCTTCTTGGCTTCCCTCTAGTGTAACACCTATGCAGCAAATTCTTCTTTAAGGCTGGACAAAACAAAAATGAACAAATGTTCTGTCTCCAGCTGTCTTTAAAATATTAAAAAAAGCTGAGAAGTAAAATAATATAGAGTGAACAGTCGTTTGTCTGTGTTTTCCCGGTCAGTGTACTCTGGCCTACAGGAATACAATATTAATACACCTTCTCTCTGTAATTTTCCCATGTAAAACATTTCCATCACTGGATGTGCTGTATGTCTTTATACGCCTCTCTCCTTGACTCTCTCATCAGTGCATGTTCTCTCTCATCAGCCCGCCCTCGCTCTCTCTCCACTCATCTCCTGTTTTGTTCTCCTCTTATTCCCCTACACCTGTCATTTCCTCACTTCCCCTCCGCACCAGCTATTATACACTTATTATCAAGCTTCCATCTCTATTATTTCACTGAACTCTCTCCCTCTGCCTCTCATCTCTCACTCTCTCCCTCTGCCTCTCATCTCTCACTCTCTCCCTCTGCCTCTCATCACTTTCTCCCTCTACCTCTCATCTCTATCTCTCTTTCCTCCTCATTCTCTTTCTCTCTCCACCTCTCTCTCTTCCTCTACCTCTTATATATCTCTTCCTTTTATACATCTTTCTCTCTTCCTTCTCTCCCCCTCTTTCCTGCCTTCTTACATTCTTTCTCTCCTCCCCTTTTTTCTTTTATCCCTTTTTCTCTTTCTGTCTTCCTCTCCTCCTCTCTCCCATTCTTTCTCTTCCTTTCTTCCTCTCCACCTCACTCTTTTTCTGTCTCCCTCTTTTCTCTCGCTCCTTCTCTCTTTTTCTCTTTCTTTCTTCTTCTCTCTTGCCTTTTCCCTTTGTCTTTCTTTTTACCTCTTTCTCTCGCTCTTATTCTCTGTCTTTCTTTTTCCTCTCTCACCTTCCTCATTTTGTCTCGTTCTCTCCCTTGTTCTTTTTGCGCTCTCTCTCTCTTTCTTTTTGTCCTTTATCTCTCTCGCTCTCTCTCCAGTCTCTCTGTGACACAGTGAGTGAGACACGGAAAGAAAGAGAGAGTAGAGAGGAGAATAAAAATAGACTGAGAGGCAGAGAGGGAGGGAAAGAGAGGAGAAAGTTGAAGAGATACTTTCTGTTTTCCTCTCCCTCATTCCCTCTACTTTCTTCATCTCCTTTGCTTTCATCTCCTTTACCTTTCTTCTCTCTCACTCTCTCTTTCTCTCACACTTTCCCTCTTTCATTCTCTTCTCTCAAGCTCTCTCACTCATATTCTGTCTCACCCCTTCACACACTCACACTCGCACTCTCTATCTGCTTCTCTATCTCTCTGCCTTTTTTTTTTCCAGAGAAATGAACCCAGGAAAGAGCTGAAATAGAAGCAAGAGCAGAACAACTTTGCTGTTTGATCTGTTACTCAACTCCATTTCATACCTTTATATCACACACACACACACACACACACACACACACACACACACACACACACACACACACACACGGCTGTCTCATGAAAATATAGAACAGAAGCTTTTCAAACATACTAAGAAGTGATCTTCTCGCCAAACTGAGTCTGAACTGCCTGAAGAGCAGAAACACTTGTTTCTGAACTCAGGTATATTCAGTCCTGTGGAAACTCAGCTGCTGCACAACAGCAGACCAAACACACCTTCAACCAGGAGTTCCAAAACTATTCATCACACAACCCATACATAAAAGTAGTGCTTGTGCTCAGACCCAACAAATCCCCCTACACTGTGACCCACTGTCTTAACATGTAAACACAGATGTCTGAAAGGCTATGAGTTATTTTGTTTAATGGACAAATTACTTTAGTTACTTATAACAAATTACATAATTATTATGACATGTTTGGGAATGTTTAAATCAACATTCATAAAGCAACATTTTTTTTTTTAAAGTATTTTTTTAAAAAGTAAAGAGCATCATTTCCAGAATAAAAATGACCTTACCTTTCCTCTTTGGTCATTAAGTGCTTTAAAACATAGGCACCCCACCACACCAAGATTGTTTCTGAGTGTGTGATTGTTTCTAAGCATTTTATGAGTACTTTAGCATCCACACAGCAAAATGACATGTAAAGCAACAAGTGATTCAGATAACAAAGATAAAAAGAAGCTGAAAGGTAAAACGTGCCAAAGCATTTAGCAAGCTCATTTTTATTTTGGCTGTCCAGAAATGAGGCACTTTATTGAAAATAATACTCTTCTTTCGAAATAAAAAAAGAGCACTTTTATCTCAATAACATGACATGGTATTCTATAGGAATTTCATGCAAACATGTATACTTTGTAAATGTTGATTTAAACATTTTTTAAAATGTTTGAATGATTGGAGTGTTTATCTAAGATGTTATAACTGTGTTATATAGATTAAAAAGTAAAGTGTTACTGAGAGGTTGAAGTGTGATGAGCAAAATGGGCAAAAACAGCATAAATGCAAAGAACAAGTTTCTCTCCACAAAACAAACCCGGGGTGGAAAAGTTGCCATACTTAAATATTTATACCATTTGTATTAATGAAATGGAATACTTATATTACATTTTCAAGAGGAAAAAACACACTTTTAACTCCCATTTTCATTTAGATCTTCCACCACACCACACACCCCCAAGCAAATAAAAGTTTTGTTTTATTTACACATAGGTACAGTTATGTAGTATTATGCTGTATATTCATTTATGATCATTTTGAGTATAACACATTTCTGAAAAGAATTACAGCAGATATTTCTCTAATAAAGGAGGTATTAATCATAATATAGCACTAATATTTCTTGTTTGTGTAAATCCTACTCCCAATATATCATGAAATAATAATGAAGATTCCTCAAATTGATATATAATGCATTCTGGAACAAAACCCTTCAGTTTAGCTTCACATTTCCAATTCTAACTCAGCAAGATTTTGACTACTTAAGCATATTTCCTCTGTCCTTCCTCCATCCCTGACCAAATTCATGAAATAAGACACAAAATGTCCTAAAGAGTTTAAAGTCTTTAAACTTTCGATAAACATTTACTCAGTACACTGTTCCTCACTGTGCTGAAATCTTTTCAGGCCATATTCCTAACACAGAAGCACTTTGGCATGGGCAGTGATGGAGTGCATAAATGGCATACTTCGCTCTTATAATCTGAATTGGCCTTCATTTTCATGAAAAGCTATTAAAAATGATGACCCATTCATCCCCACTTTGTAGCCCCACAACACTGAAAACCTTGAGTCTGGATACTCCACCCAATTCAGACAATCTTCAGTCATCACACACTCTCCAAACATGTGAGCATGGACATATGGAAGTCTAGAATGAGTTATTTGGCTAATCATTTAATTTGCAATCATTTAATTAAGTTACTTTACCTAATTACATAATTATTACATAGGTATTACATATGTAATAAATTAAATTCCGCATGGAGAGGCATCTGAGATGTTTTTTATTTGTTGCTATGTCACAAAATGGCAAAAACATGTCAAAAATGCAAAGAGCAGTCTTTTTCTCCACCAATCAAACCACAACATTGCACAAACCAATACTAGTATGCATAATCTGACCTTTTCATCAAATTCAGATCATAATGAAACAACTCCACTTCAATCACAAACACAAAACAGGTAAGAATGAAAAGCTGTATGCAGCATATTAAAGCTTTAAGATTAAGGTTTAAGAACATAACTAGGCAATATGTGGGCATTAAAGTTTTGACAAACAAATCCAGACAGGGCTGCACTTTCAGTATTCCCCATAGACGCATGACAGCAGACATCAGTGAGACACAGCAGACTGTAATGTCAGACCAACCTGCTTCATCCTGCTCCTCACTGTCCATCGCCCCTCTCTCTGCTCACTCACACTGCTACGTCACTCCATCACTCCTTACAGCTATCCATCCATCCGTCCACACAGAATCGAAACGGTGTCCCACATCACTCACAAGGGGAGGAATGAATGGGTACAGAGCGCGAGAGCGAGAGAGAGAGAGAGAGAGAGAGAGAGAGAGAGGGAGAGAGCACGAAGGCCCTGGCGGGCGAGCTGGATAAAGAGGGCTGCCGATTCCTCTCTCTCTTTTTCTCAGTATATCTCCATGTCATTTTTGCTCTCTCTTGCTCTCTTGGTTCATTTGCTCATTCTTTGTTTCTCTCACTCTCTCTCTCTCTCTCTCTCTCTTGCTCTCTCTCTGTCTGTTTGCTTGTTCCTTTCTGTCCATCTCTTCTCTCTCACCCTCATCTCTTTCATTATCACAGCTGACTGCATGTGTGAGAGCTTAGAGTGTGTGTGCGCGTGTGTGTGTATGTGTGTGTGTGTGTGTGTGTGTGTGTGTGTGTGCAGTGCAATGAGAAGAGGGTCAATCAAACACCCACTGGACAAAGCTTAATGTGTGTTCATTTATATACATTTTCAAGTTAGGAGTTTATGGAAAACCAGAGAAAAATACATCTAGAACAAACAACATGCACCTAATTCTGCAAAATTATTTTTCAAAAGCTCCATGTTTCATTTTTTACATGAAATAAACATACTGTAACTTTTTTGATTACTCAGGTTATTATTTTTAGTTTTTAAAAATATTATTATGTATTGATTCTCAGGCCTGGATATTTTGGAGGGCAGGAAATGAAGGGCGGGGGGTGGGGGAGGAGCAAAATGAACATGAATTAAACAGTTGTTTTTGCATTTTTTTTCAAGGTTTCTTCCCAAGTTGTGTCCAATACCACCTGCTAGCTTCCACGTGTCAAACACAAGGGCCGCAGGCCTATGCAGCCCATGAAATTATTTTTACTTTCTGTTATTATTAGCCCGTTTCACCATGAGTATGCACTGCAACATAATGTGTGCTCTGACCCCCTTCCCCTGACAACAATTTACAGGTCAGTGGCTACACAAAAATAAAAGCCACCTGGTGTCTAGTTCAATAAAGCATTTTTTAAAGAATACCCCCTTGGGACAGTTAAAAGGATTTAAGAGTTCTCTGTAGCTAATGTAGCCTATTGTTTTGTAAAAACAGCTTAGTTTTTGAGTGCTTCAAGTATTCAGTGTCTATTTTGCTGTTGGCATGTTGGCATGGCCAGATTGTGGCATATTCATGGCAAAATTTAAGGTAAAAATGAAATAAAGCACAAATCTGTTGAGATTTTTTAATTTGGCTCTTGTAGTGGTTGAGTTTGACACCCCTGTGCCAGCTAGATGTTCCACAATAACGTATACTACCCGTGCTGGGAGGGTGAAGGCTAACACATGCTTCCTCTGAGTCATCACCGCATGCAAGCATTCCATCAAAAGTATCACTGCATCTTTTCAAACTGCTGCCAGTGCACTGTCATTAGACAGCTTGACATGCTTGGTGGAAAATTGCCCATTTGCCAACACTTCAACTACCATATTATGGAATGAAATAATCAGCATTACTACTAGTAAGTAGGATTTACAGCACTTTGCTGATGTGTGGCAGGAGTTAGTGAATAGAGAACCACCAGTGGTGTCTATATCATACATGTGGAGTCATACTATTATGGATACCTACATATAATACATATGAGACATTTTATTACATATAGGTGCTTTGGACATATGTCTGTGTGAGTAGTTTATGTCTGGCTACACAAACACTGAAACATCAATGAAATTAAAGGAAGGACATTCTCTTCCTTCAGGAAAAAAAATTCCTTGAAAAAGAACACAAGAGAGTGAGCAAGAGAGGGAATGTGTGTGTGTGTGTGTGTATGTGTGTAGCAGCAGACGGAGGTGTTGTTCAGTCAGTGGGTGATTGATAAAGTATGACGTATCAATGAGGCGTCAGTAATCTCTAAGCCTGGCTACCTGACAGTCCTGCTGAGAGTAAACACACACATGCTTTCATATCTGGTATAAAGAGCAGGTTCACACAGAAGCCCCAGTGTACTGTACTTACATGTGCACTTCCATATGATATGTCTCATGTGTTTTATACATGTAAGTACTTATATGTAATAATAATAATAACAATACTCTCTCATGTGTATCATGTATGTGTAAATAATGTAAATACCCATATGTAATAATAGTATGTCATTTATGTTTTATATATATATATATATACACACACACACACACATACATACATACAAGCCAAACAATGAAATCGGATTTGGTAAGAAAATCAGATTTGGGCCACTTTACCAAACGTAGCCTTTGTGTAGTGTTATGTGTTGAGGCTGGATAAAGGGGTGTCTGACCAGTATTTTTCTCTCTTTCTCTCTCTCACTTGTTCTCTTTCTTTCCCTTTGTTTGTCCTGTATATCTCCTCCCTCATTTGGTTCTCTGCTATATTTTAGTTGTGGTGTTAGTCATCATTAGAGGCTTGAAGTCTACCATTCAGTGATCAATCATCGTTCAGAATTCCGGAGGGACCTGAACTTTAAAAGCAGCCCAGCAAAGCTTGTAGAGACCCCCGCATTCTCCCTGTGCTCAAAGCTGTTTACTGTGCTACTGGTCTTTGTTGTTATAGACGTACACAAAGCTTTGTACTCTCTTTTGGCTCATGTAGTTTTGCATTTATCTTTGCTAGCTTTGTCATACCAGTTGTAGATTTTTCTTGACCACGTCAGCTTGTGCTTTTGTGCCTCGAGTTGTTAAATCATGCTAGCTTTATTGCCTTGCTGCTTTACATCTGTCTATTGTATTTCTCTCTTATACGCTGCTGTTCTTTCTTGAGGTTCTGGACAAGTTAGATGGGTGCGATCATACATTTTACACCACGCAGCAGCCCAATGTATACATTGTGTACATTAGGTAAGGGGTGGGCACCAATCCTTGAATTTATGTTTTTGGCATTAGTAAGATCTCAAATTAAAGAGCTAGGGTAGTGTTTTTCTTTTTGTTTGTTTTGGTGATTTCTTTCCTTTAGCCCCATCCAGGTCCAGAATCCCATTCACTTAAGCAGCAAGTATATTTGCCATTTTGTAAATATTGTTAATAGTGTAAATAATGATATTTTTGGAGGTCTCACTGTGATACTAGCATGATTGTACTTTACCCTAGCATACATTAAATGGTAAAATAAGGATTTGTGTCTTGTTTCCTCCTAGTTTGCGCTCCAACCTTCACATTTTAAATCAGATGTTACTGTTCCCCTAGATTTCCCCTAGATTTTCCTGCATAGTATAGTAATAACATTAGTAAAAAATGTCCTATATGTATTATATATGTAAGTAACTATATGTGCTAAAAATGCCCCATATATATTAAATCGCTGCTGTCGGAAGAAAACCTTGTATCTCCATTTTTGACTTTTTTTTTGAGTTTTTGACATAATTTGAAAATACTTATTATCCTTTACATTGTATGTAAATTTCATGATAACCAGACAAAAATAAACGACCCAACGACTTACATTAAATGTAAAGTATGTTTTTCCTTCTCCTTTAAAGTTACCATTTTGGAGATACATGGTTTCCTTCAGACAATAATAAAGTGTGTAAAAATGTGGTAATTATATATCCTTTGTATATATACTCTCAGCAGAGTTAACTGCAGCTTTTCAACCTGAACAGGTTTCCTTCATTCTTACAGTGCCCTCAATTTCACTCTGAGTGAATTAAACATTTACTGAATCATTTCTCCCTTTTCATGAACTCTGAGCACCTTCTGCTTTACTAATGTATCAGATAAAGACCCAATTTGTCTCTAAAGCTGCACCTCTGAAAACATTTTGTAAGTTTTCTTTGCCTCAGGAGCAGATGGCCCCGAGCTGTTTTTAACTTAACCATGCTCTGGCGTCATGCACAGCGTATCTATTTCCACTGGGAAAACTGCTATTGCCGGGCTATAAAAGATGTGTGAAGTGTTTAACTGAAGCTGCCTCTGCTCTCCAGCGCAAACTCAAAATACTAAATCCACTTCATGACCATGTCCTACCAACAGCATTAGCATTTCTAACGAGGGGGAGGTGGGGATGGTTTTGGCTATGCATGCTCACAAATCCTCATCCGGTTTCTTCTACGATTGGGAGTTGCCTGGGAGAAAGTGGTTGGATTGAAGGCTAGGCCTTCAGTTTGGCCATAAACATCAAGGCATCCTTGTGGTAATGCTTAATTTGCTGGCACATATATTGGATTTCTATTATTATGTAAACAGCTGTGTGTCAAACCACCAAAGCATCGGAAACAGAATCAGACCCTTGTTCACTGCCAGGTTTGTTTCGTTTGTTCATTAGCATGACACTGTACAATAAGCTTACATACCATGGTATCTGGTAGCATTGGAAGCTTGTGTTGGTGCATTGTTATGAGTATAATTAAACGAGAACAGTTTTGGACCAAAGCCCAAGATCAGTATTGATGCATCTATACACAAAAGCATAAAATAACTTGTGTTTGTGTGTGAGGCTCCAACTAAGTAATGCTTCCCCACTCCTCAAACCAAAACTATGCCCCTGTTTATGTACAGATGAGGTCTATTCCATTGATTAAAGGTGGATTTGATTAAAGCAGTATTGCTGTGTCTCAGCTGAGCACTCTTCATGCCCCGTCCAGAGGGTTACGCCCCCAGCTTCTCACATCTGCGTTTTAATTGGCTGGAGTCAGGACCTTTAGTCTGTGGAGCTGCATTTTAATTGGCCACTGGGTAATTAGTATGAGTTTGAGAGCTTTCCAGGCAGATCCCTTGCTGCAATTTAACTTCAAACCTGTCTCTGGGTATGTTTGACTGTGTGTGTGTGTGTGTGTGTGTGTGTGTATGTGTGTGTGTGTGTGTGTGTGTGTACTTAGACTGTGTCTGCCATCTCATACTCATCTTCCCCAATGTGTGTGTGTGTCAGAAATATATGGGCTGAATTAGTGGTTTTATGATAAACAAACCACTCAGTAGTTAATTAAGTATACCTACCATGTATATACACACATTAGAAACACTTACCATATTGATTCCCTTGTTAGGGGTATGATTACTGACTGGAGTACATCTGTTTCGGTAAACGACCCTCTGCCCCATCCGAAATGTACCCTCTGCCCCAGCCAGTCAGTTAAGAGTGCACCCTACCTGAGTCATGAATTAGTTAAGATTGCGCATTCAAGTCAAGTCACAAGTCAGTTAAGAGCATGCATCCGAGTCAAGTCATGAGTCAGTTAAGAGCATGCATCCAAGTCAAGCTGCTAGTCAGTTATGAGTGCATCTCAAGAGTTGAGTCACGAGTGAGTTAATAACATATCGGATTTGGGTTTGAGTGAGTTGAGTGTGCATCTGTGTCAAGTGTTAATCAGTTATGGTCAGTGGTTCTAATAAATTGCCCAGTCAATGTGGCAACTTGCTGTACAGTGACTGAAAAAGACTCAATTTTATTCAAAGTGGCAGAAAAAGGCAGCAAGTAACAAGGGAGATCAAGTGAACAGAACACAAAGAGATGGAATCAAAAGTGACACAAAGAGTGAACTAGCTGTATTCCAAAGCTTTCCTTAGATGTAGAGAAAGGGAAAGCAAGAGAGGGAAAGAACAGAGAGAGAGGGAAGAGAAGACAGATGAAAAGAGAAATAGAGAGAGGGAGAGACGAGGGTAAGCAGAGAATCATAATTTCCACTGGGACTGAAAGAGAGAGGTAAACTGTGGAGCAGAAGGTTTCCCTCTTGAGATGAAAGAATGGAAAAGAAAGGCAGGAAAGATGAATAATGATGACGTGTGTGTAATGTTTATCAGTTTTTTTACACTTCTAGGTCTCACGTGGTGTTTGACTCTTCTCACATTTTGTTTTCTTATTTCTCATTTGTAGCTCATCAATATAAGAGGAAAAATTGGGATGAATTTTCAATTCATATAATTTTATTTGACAAATTAGAAGAAGAGAGTCAGTCTTTACGTTGTCACCCAGCTTTTGCTTTTTGAAACTGAAACAGGAAAAAATTGCAGGATGTAAATTGAATAACTATGTGAAAACTTACTAAATGTAATAAATATTATGATGAGAACCAATTTATTCAAGATAATTATGCATGCAACAGTTATAGGTAAAAGAAGAAGAGGATGACCAGCAGAAAGATGCATGGAGACATCAGAGATAAACAAGCCATTCAGAAGTCTGAAGACTCAAACAGAGAACAGGATATTCTGAAGAGCCACTCTCCATATGGTCACAAGGAATCAGAAGTGACTTCATGGCTTTCATTAATAATAGTAATCCACCATAAAATTACATTACTTTATTTAAATAATTCAGCAAAACAATAGTGAAAACTAGATGTATAAGGTTTAACAACATATTTAGGTTTTATTGTTAAAAGTGAACAAAGGCAGAAACTGATCTTTTACTTGCTGAGGTTAAGACTACGTTAGGGGTCAGGTAGAGCCTAAACTTCTGCCTCTCATCAGACAGCCTGAACTGAGTTTTGTCATTTAACATAGTAAAGAACTGCCTACTTTGACAGGAAATGGCCATCTGACTTTTAAAACAGGGCTACAACAAACAATACACCCCTAGCTTGTAAGGCTCATTTAATTAAACAGAATTAATAACCACTTTTAAAAATGTGATGCCATGAGCTTCACACACATTTTCAATCCAGTGATTGAAATATATCTTGCTCTAAAAAGACAGTTCATGATGTGCAGGGCAGGCAACTGTTTACTAACGTGGGTTTCCCATCAGACAGAATAAAACCGGTGCACAAAAGCACGTACATGTGAATAGCTGTCAATAAAGTTCTGCCTAACTTAGCGAGGAATGGATATCACACACTCCATGTACTTTTGTGGGCGGAGCATCTGTATTCCAAAAAATGTTGAACTGACTCAAATTAATTAACCAATTGCTCCACCTGTTTTCCCTGTTTTGTGTTCTAATATTTTAAACTAATGCCGGGTAGAAGGAGAAGAGGTAGACCTCAGAAAAGGTTTATGGATGTAGTGAAGGTGGACATGGAGATGGTTGATGTAAAAGTAGAGGAGGCAGTGGATAGGGCAAGATGGAGGCAGATGGTCCGCTGTGGAGACCCCTAAAGGGAGCAGCCGAAAGAAGAAGAAGAAGCCTTTTGCTATCAGGTGTCGACCAGAGGAGGATGGGCTCCCCTTTTGAGTCTTGGTTTCCCTCAAGGTTCCTCTTTCTTGCTCTTAGGGAGTTTTTCTTTGCCACTGTTGCCATTGGCAACACTCTTGGGGGCTTAGACCTCAATTTTTCTGTGAAGGTGCTTTGTGACCACATCTGTTGTAAAAAGAGCTATTTAAATAAATTTCGACTTGACTTGACTCAAGTTGCTATTGATTGAACTGATTCATTTTAAAGCAACGCCTAAAGTATTAGACTTGAAAGACCGAAACTATGCCAAGCATTAATTTAGCCAAAGTCCAGCAATTCAAATAAAAGAGAATGAATTGTGTTTTCCATGTTTGATGGGATTTCCACCTGCTACCACAGGACGCATACTCGAATAAATTATATATCTTTTATTGTTTTGATTTAGGGGAACCTTTTTGATGATTTCATGTATTCAAATGGGATCTGAAATTTAGTCTGGTTGTTTTCTTCCATCTTTCCTTAGGTGTATGCATACATTCTATATTCTGGTTAACTGCCTAGCCTTACTGTTGACTGTTAAATTGACTGACCATATGTGTGGTTCTAAATTGACTGGGCACCACTTTTACACCAGGACTAATAAGATCAATTAGCCCTACATAAGGTAAATCAACACTAGTAACACAAGTTCAGTAGCAGCTGATTTTTGTAAACAAAGTTCGTATTTGTGGGGAAATCCTTTCCGTAATTCAGTTAAGTTCAAGTGAAGACTGATTTATTGTAATTTGAGGATGAGAGTTGGCAGCATTTACACACACTCATACAAAAGCAGATGGAAACACTCATACACACAACACAAAGCAGTGTGTGTGAGTGCATGTTCACGATAGGTGCCAGTAGGAGAGATCTGTGTCCATTTCAATCCTGTACATATCTAGTAATATTTTCAGATTTAGTTAGCATCAGGTGTTCACAAAAATCAGTCAACATTCAGCGCCAGAGCCACAAATCACATTACGTCACACTAAATATCAGTTAGATCCTCATAGCCAGTCAGTGCTAACATACTGAAGCTTAGTGTCCAGCAGTGCTGATTAAATTCAATATCAATATTGGTGAAATATATCACTGAAAGTTTGTAATAAAAGTATTCATGGATCCATGTAAGCTAAAAGAATGTCTGAATACAGAAACCTAGCCATTACCGAATAGTTTGACAATAATGATACAGTTACACATGAATGAATGAATGAATGAATGAATAAATTTACTATATACTTAGTGATATAAGAACAATCATTATTCTGAATGGCTGAAACCTAATTATTAATAACTAATTGCACTGTTTTATACTCATTAATTGGATGCCTATAATGAAGTTATGACCTTATAATAGGAAATTAGATATTTATAAAGATATATTGCATTAGATGTGCTTTAATACAAAACATGAATAAAGACAATTACAGGGCTTTCCTTTTTAATGGTTAATAATAATGCACAATTATGAAATACTACTATATTTATTAATTATCTTTAACTAACAATTTAAATATTTTTTGACTGCACTATTTTATTTTCTATTCATCTCTTAAAATAACACAAAAGGAAAACTCACCAACTACTGTAACAATTAAGCCTCCAGTCAGCTGATTTTACTCACTCAGATTTGAGTCTTTATCCTCTAAACTTGTCTCAGTGCAGCATCTGTGAGCTGGAATGGCTGAGCCTTCTTGCTAAGCTAATGTTGCTTATGATGCTTATGACTTAAAAGTGGCTTAAGCTAACATCTCTACATATAAAAAGATATAAGTCTTTATTCTCCAAACTGAAGCTAAATGAACCCACACTGTCGTGTGTAAAGCTGTTTAGGTCTTCTGCTGAGCTAACGCTAGATTTTAGAGCTAACAAGAGTATTGACACAAAAGTAGCTTAAGCTAACATCTCTGTCTTAAGCCTCTAAACTAAAAACACAGCATAGACCAGCATGCCTGGTCAAAATTAAACATAAGAAAAAAGCATTTTAAGTGCAAGAAGTCTTTAAAAAAACTAAAAACAAAATATATCAATACTGTCTGAAAATCAGACATTAAGATCAGTATGTGTCGCCCAGCACTTCTGGAGTTTGAAGCATTTTTTCAGCAACTACTGATGTTATCATGCATGCCACATTTCAGTTACTGTCAACAAAACTTCAAAACTAACTACCACTCAGGCATGATCACTTCCTGATGTGCAAGGGAAAGACGAAACAAGCCACACAGACACACATACGAGTGTAAGCGACCGCTGGGGTGCTAATCACTGCTCTGTGTGTTAGCGCTGATGATTGAGTGCCTATTAGCATGGCGGCTGCTGTTTCACTTGCTGAACTCATGCTGGCTTCACCACATCACCGGCCTAATTAAGAAATCATCCTTTATTTTTGGCGCAAGACACAAACCATTAGTGCTTAAAGAACACAAGTGGCAGGATGCACATAAATTACAATAATTTGTTCTTAAACCCCCAACCCTCCCCCAACCCCCCCACTTGCCTCCCTAGCCCCTTGGCCCAATTCACTTTCAGCCTCTTTTATTTGATAAGCTTGGATAATAGCTTTCAGACATGCACTACTTTATAGCATGTATGCATGTCAATGTGTACATTACAGCTTGAAATATTTGTCAGAACCTGACGGAAACTGGCAACATGCACATTGCTAATTTTAGGTATCCCTCAATGCCTTGGGTTCAGATTTCATGATCTGATTTCTACTTTTAACAGATCTGAGTCTGCTTGAGTTTTTCTCCTCACTTTATTCTTCTTCTTAAGCAGGTTTTGGTTACACTTTGTATGAATACCATGTCTATGAGAATCTATGAACACATTGATAATGTATCATAATGTATTCATTCCGCATTATAAACATAGCTGTAAATATACTGATTTACACTGACATTTTATAGCCATGTATATTATGCTTTATGCATTGTTAACATAAGATAACATAACACTTCAGTCAAATTACATGTTTTGTTGACTTGCTAAGCAAGTTCTACACATTTTCTAAGTTTAACATATAGAAAAAAACTAAACATAAAATATTAAATGTGCCATGTCTTTTCCACAGGTCATATTTTCCGATATGTTAAATTTAGCAAATAAACAGTAATTATGGATCAAAATTGGCAGATGTGTGTTTTCTGTGGAGATTGTGTTAACTTACTTTCAGTTAGAAATTCACATATAATTTGACTGGAGGTGCAGAAACCTTTAGATACAACTATGAGTTAGTGTTAATATGTTCTATTTTCAGTGCCTTTGTGGATATATATTAACACTGACAGACATATATGATATTATAAAAGTGGTGATACAACCTAAATGATTAGCATTATCATGGTGGCCGTGATTGCTCTCACCTGCCTTCGCTCAACTATAACAATGTACTCAATGTAATCTCAGAGGGGAGGGGCCTGGTGGGAAGCTGGGCTGCCGTGTTGTATAGCCCACTGGGGACAGGCTTGTGCTTTATTATATCTTGGTACAGGTTGTGCTAGGTAAGCTAGCATGCACTTAGTGTTAGCTAGCTAGGCTAATGTTAACTAACCTTAGCTCTAGTTAAGTATAAACTTGCTGCACTTACTCTGCTTCACAGGTACTATTGCAGCTCAGCAGCTCTTTTAAATTTGAATAATGGAAAACTGAAAATCATAATGAAACTGCAGTGAAAATGATGGTACTTTGCTGCTTGAGAAATGTGTTAAAGTAATGAAGATGATATTGCATGTTTTGCTGTTTTATTAAAGCAATAAGCTTCACTCTTCCCTCCAAGTCACTGACTATTTCAATATTATTGAAATATGGTTTACATGAAATATGATTAAATATACACTGTTTCAGAAAATGGTCAAATTAATCAAATAAAAAATTTATAATAATCGACATAAACAATAATTCCACCAAGAAATGTGTTTGATAATGTGTTTAATACAATATAATCTGTCTATACTGTAAATATTTTCCCAGAATTCAACATGTGATGCTGTATAAAACTCTAAAGGCATCTGAAGTATCATGCTGTAGAAATTTCAGAGATTCTTTACAGTGTGTGTGTGTGTGTGTGTGTGTGTGTGTGTGTGTGTGTGTGTGTGTGTGTGTGCTGGGCACATCGGCATGTTTATTTGCCTCCTGGGTGAGCTATTGTAAATTTCTTTGAGTGCACACACCACGTTGGGGCCTTGAGACAGAAGATGTGCACTCTTGGGCACCACAGACATGTTACTGCAGTGCAGTGATGAATAATTGAAGGAACCGATCTGTGTACGGCAAGAGTGACTGTTCAAACCCCAAACCAAACAAAAGCAGCTCTCTCCGGTTGAGGCCAACAGTAGAGCAGAGAACCAGAGAAGACAAAGCGGGAGGAAAGACACCAGAAGAACAAGTTCAGGAGTGAGAGAAAGAAAGGCATGAAGAGAAGTTAAACCCAGGAGAGCTAAAGTCAAACTATGTGTTTGCGTGTGGGTGCAGATCTGCTGCAAGAGTAGAATACATTTAAAAACAGTTTTAAAGGGCAGCACTGGTGGTTTTGTGGATACTCTGAAAAAAGTGCACTGACTTTATTAGATTTGAATGTGTACATCGTTTCCACATATATTACATCAGTCCAGTTGCTCTCAAAAGTAAAGGAACTAAAGTTATACACAGAGTACTTTAGTAAAGGCAAACATAATAAACAACCATGATGACTCACAAAAACACTGGAATGCTCCAGAGTTTTGTTCATGTCGGCAGTATGTCCAGTTTTATGGGTACAGCAGTTAACAGCATTAGCTTATGGATGACATTTATTGTAAGAGCAGAGTAACAACACTAGATCTATGTGAAAAAGACACTGTTTCAAGGGAAAATAGCATTGTATTGTAACAGTAGCAGTTTATGGGCACCTGCAGTACTTTTACTGGTAACATCATTTTATATTGTAACTGCAGTAATTTCTGAGTGACAATAGTAATTTTAAGTGTAACAGCAGATGTTTTATGGTAACAGCAGTTGTTCTTTAGTAACAGCAATAGTTTAAGGTAAAATTATTAGTTAATGATTAACAGCAGTACTTTATGGGTAACAGTAGTTAAGGGTTAATAGCAGCAATTTATGGGCAACAATAGCAGTTTATTGGTAACAGTGGTAGTTTATGGGTAACAGTAGTAGTTTATTATTACTAGTGATAGTCTATGGGTAACAGTAAAAGTTTATTCCTAACAGTGGTAGTTTATATGTAACTGTAATAATTTTATGGTAGCGGCTATACTATATATGTCACAAAAGTACTTTCATGGGTAGCAATAGCATTTTTAAAGGTAACAGCACATGGTAATATGGTTGGGGTTTTAACTTAAAGTCAGTGTCTGGACTGCCATAACATTATGAGTATCAGTAGAGGTTTTATAGGTAACCACAGTAGTTTTATAGTAAACAATACCAGTTTTATTGGTAACAGCAATAGTTAAGACAGCATCTGCAGCAGTCTGAACAGTCTACAGTTGAAGAACTATAAAAAAACCTAATGAATGAAAGATATTAATGATCTCTCTGTGAGGGAGAGCAGTGTAAAGCTGCCTTATTCATGGAGATATACATAGTAAACAGCCCAGTGTTGGTCTGATGGTTGTTTGTTTTGTTTCTGTTTATATTGAGTAAAATAAATTCACAAATCTTTTTTTGAATCTACACATAGTTGATATAAACACACATATACACAAATGGAGGCGTTACCTCCTAAAATATTTGCACCTGTATAGTGTTAATTCATGTGTTATATCCTCACTCTCACAGCTACACAACACTATTTTTAAAGTGGTTACTGATGGCATTGCTAAAAAGCATGGTTTCATTTTGTGTTAATTACTTCATACGCACAGCTCACTGACACAAGCAGAGAGATTCTGCTGGAAGTGCAGATTCAAAAATTTTAGCCCATACTGCAGGGAAGCAGGGAAGAGGTGAATGAGTGCAGGGCAGTGGTTCCCCAGGAATGGAGCTGATAACCACTGCTGCAGGCATCTTAGGGTTATTGCTTAGTAACTAAATGGACTGACAGAAGTGTGTAATTGAAATGTGGACCAGGCAGAAGCTCCTGTACATTAAGGTGTGAATACAATTAATAACATTTATAATAAGTCTAGGGCTCAAAAGGTTAGAGGCAGGTGACATTTGGTACAAGAGAGATATATGAAGAGAAAGAATGAGAGTGAGACACATGAGAGAGAGAGAGAGAGAGTGAGTGAGAGAGATGTGGCTGCATATGACAGGAGTGTTATATGTGTATGTGTGTGATCATTAAAATAGTGTGTGTGTGTGTGTGTGTGTGTGTGTGTGTGTGTGTGTGTGTGTGTGTGTGTGTGTGTGTGTGTGTTGTCCCTGAGGCCAGACGACATGCCAGACTGACATTTAGCCTGTTTAACTCACTTCAGTGTCAACAGCGGAACAAATTAGAGGACACAGGGAGAGAACCAGAGAGAGAGGAAGAGAGAGAGGAGTGAGAGAGCAAGTCATGCCAATAAAGCTATCTTGAACTTGAATTTGAGAGAGAGAGAGAGAGAGAGAGAGAGAGAGAGAGAGAGTGAGAGAGAGAAATAGACAATCATAATATCTTCAAACCTGAGTAGGAGAGGTAGAGAGAGAAAGAAAAAGTGGAAGAGAAGAAAAAGACAGAAGGAGAGACAGTGAGAAGAGAGAGAAAAAGAAAGAGACAGGGAGGGAGAGAGACGAAGACAGAGAAAGAGAGAGAGACAAGGAGGGAGAGAGAGACAGGAGATCTCAGTAATAAAGCTATCTTTAAAGTTGAGTGAGAGGAAGGGAGAGAGAAAGAGAGAATGGAGTGAGAAAGGCAAAAAAGAGTGAAAGAGTGAAGGGGGGACCCTTTGCCCTTTAGGGTGTTAATTTAATTAATAACAGAAGCCTAGAGATCATGATGTTAAATGTTAAAGACAGGAGATATATACAGAGAGTGAAAGAAAGACACAGAAAAGAGAGAGAGAGTGGCGTGAGCGACAGAGAAGGTGTGGGGGCAGAAAAAAGACAGCAAAAGAGAGCAGGGTACAGAGTGAGAGAGAGAGATTCAAGCAAGAGGCACAAGAGGCAGAGAGATAGATAAAGCGCGATAAGTTTTCTGAATCACTTTACGAAGAAACGTTAAATAACACAGCTGAAGGAAATGGCAGATAAAAGAGGAGGGAGAGATAAAGGAGAAAAAGAGAGAGCGGAAGAGAGGAAGGAGGGGAAAGAGAGGTGAGCAGGATGAGAAAGGGATATGGAAGACAGGGAGAAAAATGATATGCAAAGAAAGAGAGGACATAAGCAACAATCTATATCACGCTAGCAGCACTGTTCCGAAAATAGAACTTTACTGTGACCTTGTCACACACACACACACACACACACACACACACACACACACACACACACACACACACACACACACACACACACACACAGTGTATCACACAAAGAGAGCGCACACAGACCAGACAACCTACACTGTGCACTGTCATTATTAACAACAGAACACAATATGACTTACTTTTTATAGCGCACTCATCCAATAGCAGCTTACATCAGAACAGTCCTGAACAGAGCCAAAGAATTCCAGCCACACAATTCCAGCTACAGAATTCCAGAAAAATCCAGAAAGAGTGTGTACTGCACACGTGTGTGTGAGTGTGTTTTTCTCACATGCCTGAATGACAGGGATGTGCGAACATGTGAAAAGGGCAGAATTTGACACCCACGAGACAAGCAGCCAATCCGAATGCACTACAACCGGCACTAGGGACTCTCTCTCTCTCTCTCTCTTTCTCTCCACGTCTCCACTTTTAGTCTCTCTCTTTCTCTCTCCCTTGCTCTCTGTCACTTTTTCTGTCTGCTCCTCTTCACTTTTTCTCTCTGTCTCCCTCTCTTTCCTTTTTTTTGTTATCTCTTCTCTGTTTCTTTCTGTTCCACACACTCGATTTCTTTTTCTCTCTCTCTACACTTTCTTCTCTGTCTTATTCTGTCTCCTCTGTTTTTTTTCTCTCTCTCACTGACCCTTTCTCAGTCTTGGTCTATCTCTCTTTCTTTCTCTACACTTCTCATTTTCAGTCTTCTCCCTTTCTTCTCTCCTTCGGTCTCCCCTCTTTCTCTATTTCTTTCTCTTTCATGCTCTTCTATACTTCCTGTTTTTCTCTCTCAGTGATTCATTTTCTCTTTCTTTCTCTCTTTCTTGTTCTTTCTTCTCTTTTTCTTTTCTCTCCTACATCCTCAATTCTCTTTCTGTCTCTACACTTTTTTCTCTATACTTTTTTGTCTCCTCTGTTTATTTCTCTCCCTTGCTGGACCCTTTCTCAGCCTTTGTCTATTTCTTCTTTTCTTTCTGCCTCTCTCTATCTTTGTCTTTTCGTAGTTGTCCCTCTCTCTCTTACTTTCTCTCACATTTGCTCTTTCTCTGTCTCTCTTTCTCACTCTCACTCACTCACTCACTCACTCACTCACTCACTCACTCACTCACTCACTTTCTCTTCCTCTGCAACTCTCTCTCTCTTACTCCATCGCACCTGTTTTCTCTCTCTCAGCCTTCAAGGAGTGTGTGTGTGTGTATGTGTGTATGTGTGTGTGTGTGTGTGCGCACATGTGGTGATAATGGAAGACTGTCCATCACATAGTGGTTGACCCAGATTTAGCACGAGACAGCGAGGGATAAGAGCAAGGAAGAGGAGGGGTATGGGGGAGGAAGAACAAGCAGACATGGATGAAAAGAAAAAGAGAGTGAAAGAAAAGAAAAGGAGGGAGTAGATGTCAGCCACGCTGGTGTGATTGGATTAGACTGCCTGACCATGGTGCCTCCGAATGAGTCTTTTAAGCAAACAGAAAAAAGTGATAGACACTGAGAAGGACAGACAGAGACAGAGAGAGTGAGAGTGAGAGACTGATTCTCTCTATAGCTGTCCTGTAACACAGCGCCTCATAGTGGCATCTGATCATGCAGTAATGTTTCAGAGCTGTATTGATTACTAGATCACTCAGTTAAATAAAACAGTCTATTAAAATACACCTCAACGACTTCACACTAATAAGTTATCATGAAGACAATGCACACATACGTTCTCCTACTGCTCCCTCCATAAGAGACAGACCCTGATAAACCCATAATTCTTTGCAACACAGCATTTCACCCCTTAACAAGCCACAGAGCCACTGGCTCAAAGTTTTATTACACAAAGAATAGCTCAAATATAATATATATAATAATATACACATTAAGCACAACATAACACTCTATTGTATTCATATTAAACACATTTATAATATATGTATAACATGATGAATCAAAAAC
Organism: Pygocentrus nattereri; assembly: GCF_015220715.1. Taxonomy (NCBI): domain Eukaryota; kingdom Metazoa; phylum Chordata; class Actinopteri; order Characiformes; family Serrasalmidae; genus Pygocentrus; species Pygocentrus nattereri. The sequence goes on along the minus strand of NC_051224.1, from coordinate 17,860,591 downwards.
TCACAAGCAAAGCTTAGCATAGTATAAACTTCATTATATGTTTATAAATACATTTACATGCAAATTCTTTCTTTTCATGAAACAAATACAATTATGTACACATGATATTCCAAAGATGTCCATTTACAACACTACATTCATTATTGATTCCTTGATATCATATAGGGGCCGTTGTGGGCTGGAGGTTAGGGAACCAGCCCCTTGGCTGACAGTCCATGACTGAAGTGTCCTTGAGCAAGGCACCTAACCCCCAGTTGCTCCCCAGGTGCCATGGATAGGGCTGCCCACCACTCTGGGCAAGTATGCTCACTGCCCCTAGTGTATGTGTTCACTAGTGTGCACGTATGTGGGTGTTTCACTGCACAGTGTGCAAATACAGTTGGCTGATGGTTCTGAATTCAATTCAATTCAATTAATTAAAAAAAACATTCATGGTTGACACAAAAACTCACAAAAAAGTGAATGACACTTCACATTTCTGTATATTACACAAAACCTTTGCAGACTTGCAGTTAATTTAATAACTTGCTCATGATGATATTACATTATTCAAACTCAGTAAGATGTCGCTGTTAGCCCTGTACACTCTTACTCCAGAAGAAGAATAAAAAGAAGAGCTCCAGCTAGCAGCACAGAACCACAGTAATCATGTAATTTTACTTTAATGTTACTGTATAGTTTATGAACACTACAGGATTACATTGTGTACAAGCAGGTATTGTAATTTGCCTAAGGTTTGTTTTTCAGTAATTACAGGGACTTCAGTGCAAACTGGTTTAGCTATTTAGGTTATAGAAATGTGTAATGCACCTTTAGGTCAGGTGAGAGGTTAGATAAAACTTATAGTACTGTTTTTAACATGCCCTTACCATAAAAATGACACTCCACAACTGTATTACTTTACATAAAGGTAGTTAGATGATCTCTTGGAAGGGTGAACGATCGAGTTAATATAAATATAGCAAAAATGACGAACAGGTATTGTAATTTGTCCACATTGTAATTTGTCCAAACCTCTAAATGAATGCTAAATTGAATAAACATTTTGAACAATAATGAATATAATCTGGATTTCCCTTGAGTAGGCTGGCCATGTACATTAGTATTATAGGCTGTTTACTCCCTAAACATTTACTCACAAACATATCACTAAGCATTAGAATATGTTCCGAATCCATTGCAATAAATGTTTTCCACTCATTAATGAATATATTTAATGGATGTTTTGAAATTATTATATAATGAAGCATCACTGCACTGTTGATGAAGATGCCATGAATACTCAGTGCACACTGTGTAAATGTAGTTTGTGCAAAATGTTTCCATATTTCTTAACAAAGTATTTTTTTGTTTAATAGATATATTCATTTATCCTTTTTTGAAAAAAATATTCAGGAATGTTATTGTTCAGTGAAGCCTGTTTTCATTATCTTGCCTTTTTCACAGCTCTGTTTACTCATTTAACCCTATCAAAATGAAGAGTCTTGCAGAGAGTTGTTTATTGAATCTCTCTATCTGACACTGTAGAATGCCCCTCACAGCACTAATCAAATATTGCTAATGCAAAATTCAAATGACTGTGTAAATCAGGCTGTGATTTTGGCTTTGGGTATGGTTTAACCATGAAAGACCGATGGGTGTTAAGGGAGAAATTTTCCATGGTAAATGTTTTATAATTTTTTTTTTGTTCTGGTTCCATCACTGAGTATATAATTTCCTATTTGTCTTATTTTATTATTCTTTCTCTGATTTTTTTTACCCAAGCAGTGGAGATGCAAGGTGCCTTTATTTGGCTTACTTTGTGGATTGTTGATCAGTGCTACCTTGCTATTGTAGGACAACTCCAGCACCTAGTAGAGGCACATGCACAGGAGCCTTAGTGTATTTTAAGTCAACAAGTCCTTGTTTCTAAGTATAGGAAAATAACTCATGGTAACTGACTGTACACTACAGACATGGAAAATTAGGCAAAAAAATTCTAGGGTATACCTTTTAACAGTAACTAAAAAAAACATCAGCATTTTAACCACTGAGAGCATTAGAGAAAGGGAAGGCTACACAGAACAATGGAGAGAATATAGGTGAGAGAGATAGAGAGGCAGGAGTTCTCAAGCTCAGCAGAATGAATTAGTGGAGCCAACACTTGTCAGCACCATGGACAGCGCCACCCCCGCCACCACAGTTCAGCACCACGGACAGCTCCCATTCACTCTGCCTTCCTGCAGCTATACAGCCATAAACCTTCTGCACCATGGACAGCACAACTGCTGCACATAATCAGCAGAGGTTCTGAATTTTTACTCTGTTGTAGCACTCATCTCAGCCAGGTAGACAAGAACCCTAGTCCTTGAATCCAGTACTAAAATTCTATTTTAAAATGTATACTCTTAAGCTGCACATGTTTATTTTGGTTTTATTTACTAGAATAGTGTTTTATAGACATGTGCTTTAGAAATTGTTATTCTTTACAGTCTATATGTGTAACTGAGGTCTCAACAGGCTCATTTAACCCCTTAAAATCCCAGGTTTATTATACAATAAGGTTTCTTATTCGGTAATTAAGTTTAGTTGTGGTTTAGTTGTGTGTTTAGGCCAATTTTAGGCCATGTAAGAGGTTAAAAAAAACTTATGATAGCACTGTTTTTAACATGCCCGCAACATAATAAGGGCTACTCCATGACTGTATTACTTTAAAATAAACTTTGTTAGATGACCCCTAGGAAGGGTGAAAGATCAGGTTAATATAACTATAGCATAACTTAGCCAGAAATCTTTGGTTATGTTCATACAGCAGGTAAAAGTGGCCCAAATCTGATTTTCTCACCAAATCTGAATTTTTTTGTTTGGCTGTTCACAATATCTTTTAAATGTGACCTGCATGTGACATTAGTTTGAACAGATCAGTTCCTAAAGTGACCCACATGTGTAACAGAACAATGCGTCATTCTGCTTCATGTGGTGGGGAGGCAAACAATCACGACCGCCAAACCAGCTTCACAGGAGCCAACATGAAGCTTCACTGACTGACAGCTGGGCTCATCAACCATAATGTGTTTGAGTTCATTGTAAAAAGGTCACGGTCACTTCTTTGACTCATGCCCTCAGATTCTTTAACATATCAGATATATGTTCTTTGACGCTGCAGCCTTACTCTCCCATGGCCACATTCGGCATTTCTTTCAAAATCTCTTCAAAAATGGAGAGTTTTTGTACAGAAACATCAGTCTAAGCATTTATTAGGTCTCAGCAGCATAAAATTATAATAAATGTCAAGTTGGACTGACATAAAAGTCTGATCTGGCTGTTCAGACTGAATCGCGTTGCCACATACCAGATATGCATCGGATTTCAGTCCCACATATGAAAGTGTCTCAGAATTGAAAATGTCAGATTCAGTGTATGTTTTGCTGTTTACACTGACACACAGACACCCATTTGTGTCACATATGAAGAGAAAGAGATTTGGGACACTTTCACCTGCTGTGTGAACAAAGCTTAATGCAATTTTTCTTCCAAACTTGGAAAATTGCACTCAAATTTACATACAAAGCAACACAACACTTCCTTCAAATGCTTAATACTTAAAAACTATCATCTAACTTCATATATTTCAAGGTTCAAGTAGCCAGTTTTTTCCTTTTGCTATACATGACTGAGTTGACTTTGTTTGTTAGGAATGAAACAATGCAAAAAAAACAACACTTAACACTTAAACTTAAACCTTAGACTTATACTTATTACCAGCAAATTAGAGCTGGGCTATATGGCCAAAAATGTCATCATGATAAGCAAAATTCATATCGTTCAATATCGATACATATATGTCAATAAATGTCAAATCATTATTTCTTTAAAATTTGAAGGCTGACTTTTGCTCCTGGGCGATTAATTGCTGTTTGAAACTATCTGTTATGGTCAGAACTTGACAAACACTTGACAAACAGTGGAACATTTCACAGATCTTTTATGAGAGAGTGGGATAAAATTAGTTTTACCAGCTAGAAAAGCATGGCTGCAGTTTATGTAGTAGTCATAATTTAAGAAAGACAAATGATTATTTTTAGCTGGTGACCAGTGCTCAGCTATCCTGTTATAAATGCTAAACAAGTCGCCAACAACAGTGCTAAACTATTTAGTTTCTCAACATCAACTTAGTACAAACAGCAAACATTAGCTGGCTCAGTATGTCAGTGATGGATCACACAGCAACCTAGCCAACCTCACTCCTACCACATCCGAGTCAGAACATATCACAGTATTCAAACAACATGTCATATTTGATCTACAGTATCATCAATTTGTGCATGTTCAAGTTAGCCAGCTGCTAAAAACAGTTAGCCTGGAAAGATAGCGCTCTCCCGCCTCACAGCTTCCTCAGTTTACTTTTGTTTAAACCAGGGCTGTAACTAACATGAATCCACTTCTTTCTTTCACTTTCGTTGCTCGGAAATGCACTAATATTAAATATGATGGTTTGCCGCTGTAACACAGCACTGCAGACGTGATGTAATGTTGCTAAAGCTTGTTAGGATGTATGGAAAGAGGTCAGTTCACTGTAGGTCAGCACAGCTATATCACTTATCTTGTCACGCACACTTGGTCACAAGAGAACAGATCGCTGGTCACTCCTCTCAAATGGAATGTATAACTCCACGTTTCAGATGTTGCTAAAGTATATTTGGCGACTCATTTCACTCTCTAATCATGTTGAAAAACTCAAAAGTGTGCCCTCTCCTGACGACAGCAGAGTAGTGTCGCTTTCCTTGCAGTAGAAAACGTCACTAGGGCTGTTGCTGAATGTGGAAGTGTGAGAATGGTGTACTATATCAGACATTTGTCAAACCTTTCTTATCGCTCTATCGAGGAAAAGTGATATCACGATACTTATTGTTATCGTTTTAGTATACAAGAGGTGGTGACCCTTCCCTGTTGAAAGAGAAGGTCAATTGAGTAGTTCATAACCACGTAATTACATCATAATTCGGTAGTATAAAATTTAGGACAACAACAGTAATATGTCTAAACTTCTTAGAGTTATGAAATCCTACATTCTTAAAGACGATGGTTCTTCAAGAGTTCTTTAGTAACATTTGTAAGCTTAAATGGTTCTTTGCCTGATGAAATAGTTCTTTGGATTGATGGACAATGCGCTATATATATTTCTATACAGATCCTAGAACAGAGTTCTATATAGCACCAAAAAGGGTTCTTCTAATGTTATAAGCTTAATATTGTAATAGTAGCAGAAGAAAAGCAGCAACAGAAGAGTAGATCTCAGTCTCAGTCTTGAAGATGACATGCACTGCACAATTTTTCATTTCCTGAAGTGAAACAGACACTGTTCAGCTCCTTTAGGGCTTAATAAATGTGTTATATTGAATCAGGTGCCTTTGAGCAAGTGAACACAGAAATGTGCAGCATGTGGGGGTGCCCATCACTGAGATCACAGCATTTAGGAGAGAACCAAAGCAAGTCTACTTCAGGACCACAGACAGCTCCAGCTCATTAGACTGCAGGAGTCCAGCACTGAGCAGCAAAAACCACTGAACCCTGCAGAGCTGCGGACAGCAGCGAGCGCGTGGACAACCATCAAAGCCTGACAACACAGCAGAGAGGCAACACTAAGTGGTTATATGAGCACTAAGAACAGACAGTTTTAAAGCCATGCTGAATGTCTCTAGGAGCTCTGGCTCTGAACAGTTAGGTTTTATGCAGCAGTTAGTTCTGATCACACAGTGTGATTGGCTGAAAAGTGCTCTGCCTGCAGTGCTATATTTGATAATATCACATTTATTTCACTCTATCATGGCCATTCTACTGACCAACTGGCCACATTGCTCACAGAAGAAACTGCCAAAATTAAAAACATACAGACAAAGGCTATATACACCCTGATCAGGCATAACATTATGATCACCTCATTGTTTCTATGCTGATTGTCCATTTAATCAGCTCCACTTACTATTTAGGTGCACTTTGTAGTTCTACAATTACAGATTCTAGTCCATCTTTTTCTCTGCATACTTTGTTAGCCCCCTTTTACCCCTTTCTTCAGTGGTCAGGACCCCCATGGACCCTTACAGAGCAGGTACTGTTTGGGTGGTGGATTATTCTCAGCGACACTGATGTTTGACGTGTTAATGTGTGCTGTGCTGGTACGAGTGGATCAGACACAACAGTACTGCTGGAGTTTTTTAAACACTGTGTCCATTGTCACCTCTATTAGACTCTCCTACATTGTCAGTCCACCTTGTAGATGTCAAGTCAGAAACAAAAGCTCATCTGCTGCTGCCCAGTTTGTTTTGGTCATCCTCTAGTCCTTTATCAGTGGTCACAGGACGCTGCCCACAGGACACTGCCCACAGCATGCTGCCCACAGGATGCTGCTCACAGGACGTTGTTGACTGGATATTTTTGGTTGGTGGACTATTCTCATGTCCAGCAGTGACACTGAGGTGTTTAAAAACTCCAGCAGCACTGCTGTGTCTGATCCACTCAGACCAGCGCAACACACTAACACACCACCACCACGTCAGTGTTACTGCAGTGCTGAGAATGATCCACCAACCGAATAGTACCTACTTGCTACATTTTTTATTCTTTTAAAAGAGCATTTTAAGAAATTTATCAGCAGCAGGTTTTCAATACAAGGGGCACTCTTGGCCAAAATGAAAAATTTATACTACATCTGGAGAAGGTGAGGAGTAGGCAAAAATGCCTACTTGCCTCCTACAGTGGTGCCACAGTTGTCCCAAAAGAGAGACTTTCTTTTTTCAAGTCGCGGATAAACTTCCTCTTATGATGTGTCTTGAAAGAGGGAGGAACAACATACAACAACTACAAGTGCTTTGGGATGAGTAAAGGAGGACAGGCAGCTCAAAGTGTGTTTTTTTCCTGCTAGATGAATAGCTAATACAAAAGGAAGCTGGCATTACTGCGAGGAAGCTGAGTACCATGTTGGTATTTATTAGCCTCTGCATGAGTGCATTTCTTCACCACAGTCAGGGGGATTCCTAATGGCTGCATGACATATTTGTCTAATGCATGCTGGGTATTGTAGTGAGAGAACATTAATAGATGAAAACACCAAAAGGATCCAAAATCATGAATTATTTCAAACTGATAAGGCCAAAGAATACGATTCTGCCCTAAGGAATATTACAAAGCATGATGAAAAACATATTAAATGCTGATTGTAGGCTATAATGCCTCTTTGAGGAATCTCCTCAAGGCAGACTCTGAGGTAAAAGTAAGACCTTTGGCTAAACTGTGACATGTGCATGTTATCTGGTGAGCCATTGGCTAGACTGAAGTACAAGTTAAAAGAGGAAGCAAAAAAGAGCAAAAATAGATGATAGATGGGGAGAGAGTGATGGAAACTGGTCTTACTCTTGGCAGGGTTAAAGTAATTGGCGCTGGCTGTGGAGCGGAGGTGAGACCAAAGTGAGATGTTTTGTGTGCGTGTGATGGAGAGATTGTGTGCCTTCCCTCTCAGTGGAATCGGAGATGAGCAATCTCGTTCACGCTCTGTCCTCCATCCGCCCTTCGTCTTTTAGGAAATGCATGCCATCTTCCCTTCGCACTTTCATTTACTTGCATAAATCATTCCTTTGCTCTTTTCCCAGCATTACATTTGCTTTTTTCCCCACTTCTAACTTAAAAGGGACTTTATCTTCTTGCATCTTTTCTTTCCATTTATTCTGTCTCATGAGGTTTGTATGTTTTTATGTTACATACATTATGTATGTAATTACAAACACTTTTTTAAACTCATAGGCTGTTAGATAGATAGATAGATAGATAGATAGATAGATAGATAGATAGATAGATAGATAGATAGATAGATCTGCAATAAGATCTATATATCTCGATTTTCAGTTTTTGACACATTGGCCTTTATATTGTGTGTAAATTTCATGAAGAATGGACCAAAGTAAATGGCCAACTTTGGTTCCATTGACTTACATTGAAAGTAATGTAGGTTTTTTCCTTCTCCTGTAAAGTTACCATTTTGGAGATAGGAGGTTTTGTTCCGACAGCAGTGATACACAAAAATTGATACTGTGACTTTGAGAATTATGCATGCAAATGAGCTCTGTCCTGATTCACTGCCCTGTACTGAGCCTCTTTCAGAAAGCAGTCTAGGTTGAAACACTTCTTATAGCTTCAGAATTAATGGGTGATGGTAAACTGCTGAGGGTTAAATAGGCTGACATATACAAATGCATTCTGTGACATCACAAAAATGTTATGCTCAAAATGGGCTGATTTTACAGCACAGGTTCCAGGTAAGGACTGTATAGATTAGAGAGTTGCTTGCACAGCACAAAAAGGCAGGAAAATTAGGTTCTCTATGCCCCTTTAATATCTGTATTTTAGCTTTTTTTCTCTCCTTAATATGTTATTTCTATCTATAGCTATCCCTCCTTTTCTTCATGCATCTCCTTCCTCCATCGTACTCCAAACCTCGCTCCACCTCTCTTCTTCCCTCTCTGCACACACCGTACATCACATTTGTCTTTTTTTTCCCTCCCCGCTGTTCGCTTTTGTTTTCTGAACAAAGGATGCGTAATCTCCTCATCTTTTCCATCTGTCATTCACCCAGCAACTGATGGAGAGGCGGAAGACAGCAAGAGAAAGAGAGAGAAGGAGAAGGAGGGATGGAAGCTTTTGAGTTTTGAGCGCTCATTAATTTTTCCCAGCTGTCTTTGAGGCAGAACGCCCCCTGCTCTATATATAGAGGCAAGGCAAGGTTTGACACTCAAGTGTTTTGTCATGGTAATTTTTACCTCAGTGAAGCATCACATAACATTACTGCTGGAATATTTCCAAACGGTTATGGGAACATTTTCTACACCTTTTCAAATTTGTCATTTTTTAAAAGGCCTATAATACGAAAAACAGTATTACAGATGGTGTAGTGAAAAATCACAGTGTTTCCTCTTAACCCAGACATCATTCAGCCAAGACATGTTTGCTGGAGCAAGGAGGCTAATGTTGCTTACAACACTAGACGTCAATAGTCACCCAAATATTTTCCATAAATACCTACCCAAAACTTCTCTCAACCCTTTCAAACTGCATCCAGGTCTTCAGTAAGGTCGTGCAGAATTGTTGATGTAGTTTAGGACATACTACTAGCCTCACAGTGCCTCTGTTGAAGAAGCTAAATTTGGACATCAAACATGTCTTGGCTGAACCACATGTCAAATAAGAAGAAGATGTAAATATAAACGTGTAAATTAGAATATTATGCCAAACCATTCCTTTAAAACAAGAGTTTGATATAGTCTGTAAACACTGTTCATGTTTCAGACTCCCCACATCATACAATCTGTATATGAAATCAAAGCAAAAACAGTCTGGTTTGATTTTTGTTGTTTTTGTGATGTTACAAAAACCAACACAATAGTATATATGGTCATAGTTTGACCATTTGACTGGACAAAGTACATGTTTTGTTGAAAATAAGTGAACAAAAAAACATACTTCTGCACACTTTAATGCACAATAACTGTTTATCTGCTGAATTTAACATGCTGAAAAATTCCTTCACCATTTTATACTTCATGTTTTATTTTTTATCCCAATATGTTAAAATTGTGCAGTAAAATTGAGAGAAAATGTTATATGTAAGTGTGTTTTCTGTAGAGAATGTGTCAATATATTTTCACTTAGAAAATCAACAAAACAAACAAACTGGCATTCAAACTTTTCCATATGACCGTATCTGTAAAGGAAGGAAAAATGTAAGATACAGCCTCGTTCACTACAATTAACACTAAGAGAAGTAATATTGTTTGGTTGTTATTAGCAATAAACAATTACAGTGCCTTAATATAATAATAATGCAATGAGCAGCAGTAATAGTAGTGTAATTTTGAAATAACTGGTAATACTAAGCGTAGCCAGGAGAAAAACATGATGATAATCATGATATATTGGTAGACGACTCTATGGGCAACAGCAACAAGTGTATTTACTAGTCTTAATTATAAGAAGTGCTCAACTACACTCACAATCAGCATGGTCCAGTGCCTTGCTAAAAAAAAGCCCATTTTCTTAACTGCACCCCAGCATGCAGAATGGCTGTACTCTCTCTTAGCTTTGCGGCCTGTTGATTAAAAACCTTCTCAACATTTAAAACCTATTTAAGCAGTCTGACAAATGCAAGGTCTAGAGTGCGAATAGAGTGAGGAAAGAAACCCCAGGGCAGTCTCCGAGAGTCTGTATGGAAATGTCCTCTGACAGCTGGACCAGCAGATTTCCTGCTACAGAGGAAGCAATAGTTCGGGTTGCTTTCTATGAGGTTGCTGTTTAAAATGATTTATTTCTTCAACTAAATTAATCTATCTATCAATCTACAAGCTTTGCAGAACAATCTCATTCAATCTAATAGGCAGTGTTGTGCGAAATACTTTAAAAAAGTGACGGCTGAATGTCCTAAATGTATTCAGTAACACATTCTATTCTCTCTACAAAATACATTACTATGGGAGAAAGTCTGCTGTACTTTTTATTTATTTCAAACTGCTCTTCTGTGCTTCTGGTTGGCAGTTTTCTTCATGTGATTTTTGTGTTAACATGCTTTATGAAAAATATACTTATTTAAATGAAGCTACAAGCTTTATTTTGGCTCTCGCCTGCTTCATTCCAATGCTGCTCCTATAATCCAACTGCCTCAATACCATGACTTATGCAAACAAATCTTCATATCCCAATAATAAAGTCTGAAAATTTGACTATAAAGTAGGCAGCTGTGTGATTTTCAGTTAATGTATGTATGCAACTTGCCACAAAACACACACACACACCTCTACAGTGCCAATGCTAGGCTTATCACTTACGAACATGTTCACTACTGAGGAGACTGCTCAGTTCTATCATCCCTCAAAAGAGCTGTTTCACTGAGATTAATAACTGATCATCATATTGATTTATCAGTCTGCTCAGGCTTTAGCAGAGCTTAGTAACACTGAGATTAATAACTGATCATCATATTGATTTATCAGTCTACTCAGGCTTTAGCAGAGCTCAGTATCACTGAGATTAATAACTGGTCATCTGTCACGATTGGCTCCTCCCACTCCTCCATGTGCTTTTCTGTTTTGGTCTCGTCCACGTGCTACTTTGCTTTCTTGTCTTGTTCTTTGTCATGCCCCCTTGTTTTCTGACTCCACCCATGATTGTTGCCACCTGTGTTTCAACCTGTGTCATGTTATTCCTAGTTAGCCCTCGTGTATTTAAGCCCTGTGTTTGCCCCTTGTTTTCGTTGGTCTTTGTTTGTTTGATTTGTTTGATGTGCTGTCTGTTTGTTTGTATGTATCCTGCTGTTTGAAGTGTTTGATTCTTGTTTGAGGTTCTGTTTCTTTCGTTATGTCTGTCCCACCTTATCTCCATATTGGCTCAGTGACCCTGCACTGTTTTGACTATAACCCTGGATTTGCCCAAAATAAAACTTGTCTCCGCACATGCTCTTTATCATTCCCCACCTTCACACATTACATTGATTTATCAGTCTACTCAGGGTTTAACAGAGCTCAGTAACACTGAGATTAATAACTGATCATCATACTGATTTATCAGTCTACTCAGGCTTTAGCAGAACTCAGTAACACTGAGATTAATAACTGATCATTACATTGATTTATCAGTCTACTCAGGCTTTAGCAGAGCTCAGTAACACTGAGATTAATAACTGATCATCACATTGATTTATCAGTCTACTCAGGCTTTAGCAGAGCTCAGTAACACTGAGATTAATAACTGATCATCATATTGATTTATCAGTCTACTCAGGCTTTAGCAGAGCTCAGTAACACTGAGATTAATAACTGATCATCACATTGATTTATCAGTCTACTAAGGCTTTAGCAGAGCTCAGTATCACTGAGATTAATAACTGATCATCACATTGATTTATCAGTCTACTCAGACTTTAAATATCTTCAGTGTTTTGAACTGATGGTGTTTATTTTAAAGACAGGATTTGATTTATTTTTAATGTATTTAATGTGTAAGTATCAGCCATGCTAATCATTTACCGTTTTGATATGTACAGACAGAATGGTCTAGTATGTCCTTTTAGAAAATAACCTAATATTTAATAGTAGGTTAATGTAATATAATTTGGATATTTGAAATTATACAGTTCAGGACTCCACAACTCCACAACTAGACCCTAGCCAAGAACCTAGCCTACTTGACCACTTTGTGTTGAACTTTTTGTCAACACAGGGTGCACAGCAAGCATAAAATGCCCCTAACAACAACAAAAACTCATATTATGGTGCTATCTGGTTACAACACAGAATGTATGTTGACTTGAAAAATAAGAAAAGTTCTGAAAAAGGTCTACACCATGTTTTAAATTGCACAGAGCCTCAGAGAGAGGAACATCTCTCAGCACGCAACAGATCACAACACACTGCAAACGTTTATGAATCAAGAGAAAAATGAGACAAATATTTACAGCTGTTCTTAAACTTTTTTGGCATAAAAAATTAACAGATGCATGTCCCCTGATATTTTTTATCCTAGAATATTCTAGCACTGTTGTCAGGACAAGATGAGAGGAGAACAATACACTATAACAGCAACATCAAAAGACTTCACAGGCACTGAGAGAGCGAGCGAGAGATAGAGAAAAGCAGACAAGATACCAACTCATGAAAATAACTGAAAATTATTCTCTGTTATCTGTTGAAAAAGTTCACCAGCATTAAGCTTTTGATGGAATGCCCTTTGACGTATCCATGTGTCAGAGAATTGATCGACTTCAGTCAGTCACATTGATGTCTGTCACTTATGAGTATTCACACAGCTTCCTGCTCACAGTGGACCTCAACCCACAAAAACAGCTACAACAAATAAGAAACACATGTCAAGTTTTTTAAGCTGGGGTAGTTCAACCAGCAGAGTTGTGTAATGTAATCTGTGGGATTTGATAGGTCTGCTGAAATTTCAGTATAGTCAGATGTTTATATCATCATTACACTATAGCAGGGGTTGGCAACTCATTTGCCCTCATAAAGATCAGTTAATGTATAACTGCTAAACCTGCAAAAACCATTTAAACCCTGAAGACTGGCGCGCAGACTGCTGGTCATGGTATATGCAGACAAACGTCTCACCCAGCTAGCAGCTAATAAAATGGCAAAGGGTAAGACTTAAGATGAACATTAATAATTTAGAGATGAATGGACACATTTAAATACTTTTATGATCATCTGGTTTCCTGATACATTTAATCTGCCACGAGAAACTGTCAAAACACAAAAATGTAGTCAGTTTCAAAAATTTTCCCGTTCCACCTTACATGGTGCAGCAGTTACATTCATTACATTGCAGGAACAGGAAAACTCAATCAAAAAGCTTGTGAATGAGAAGCGACTTCAGCCTCATAAAAAGTCGAGTGCTGAGAGACATTTTACAAGAAACTGTTTCCTGCCAGAGATGCAAGCAAGGCAGCTATAGCTGAGCTAAAGCTTAAAACAGAGCCTACCTTTCATTTATATTTCATTTACATTTTAGACTATACTAGCATATACTGAGGCAGCCAAGATGGTACAGCAGACATAAAATATTGTGACTCACAAGGTAGTTAGATTTTTGTTGAAAGGATAAAATGGTTCTTCTTAACATTTTTGCTGCTGATCCCTGTACTATACAAGACACTCCGTAACAGTACCAAACACACCACACAGCCATGTCTATTAGTAGGAGTTCCATTAGCTTGAGGTGGATTGGAACAGGACTTCTATTACTAAACTCAAAAGCTTCACAGAATGCAGATAAAAATCCCATTCAACCTAATTGTGACTCCAGCATCTTCTAATATATAGTATCAAGCATCATAGCCCATCATTCATTCATTCAATTTCCAGTCAAAATGGCTATTATTTACATGTTATTTATTTTAGATGATCAGATTAGATACAAAATAATCTCTTTGCATAACTAAGAGTTTCTAAAAGTGGAGGGTAAAAAGTGGTTAAATGCTACAAAGAAAATGGGACTCGTAATAATGTGCAAGACTTGGTAGACCACCAAAACGTAAAGCTTTCATCTTTGAGAGAGAGGAGAAAATGAAGCTGCTTAAGATCTGAAAACATCCACAGGTGTTTCTGTTGACCCTTCCACTGTGAGAAGACAACTCAGCACCATGGGTCTGAAAGAATGTGTAGTTCACTGAGAAAGGGACAGAAGAAAATCTGTACATCAAACAAAGAAGTTGCTGGTGTTCTAAGAACAACTGACTGACCAGCCCAGAGTCCATCATCATTGAATGTGTGTGGGACTAGTTTGATTGTGAGAAGCAGAAAATGCAATTTCTAAGATGAACTTTGGAGGTATTTTAAGAAGCAGTCTTCTAAGACTTCTAAAAAGTCTTCTAAAAAGAATGGAAGCTGTAATAAAGGCAAAGAGCGGATACAGTAGATCCTGAAAAAATTCGATTTTATTTAGTTGCTGAGGCTTCTGTGTAATTTTCTGTTCAATATTTATTTTCCTTTTTTCTGATGCTGAAAAATGAATATTTTTACTTAATAGTTATTTTTAAACACAAATGAGCAAAAATGTCTCAATGAATTGACCAATTTTGTTTATTTGGCAGCAAACAGCAATTTCATGTAGTATCCTACAGCTAAAAGCATAAACAGGTTAACAAAGTTAACAGCCCCTTTAAACTGCAGTACCTCCCCCAGGTCAAACTAATCTCACTCCAACAGAGCTTTAGTCTTTGCCAAATGCCGAAGAAGCCCTGCTCCCATTACACCATTACACTCATACAGAGACACAAAGCAGACAGCCAGAGAGCACAACGGCCATCTCGAGCTTGCCAACAATTATAAGGAGCCGATTTAAAAAGAAGACAAAAAGCTTTTTAACTTCTTTGTATCTGAAGTCCAAACAGTTCAGCCTAATCTGCTTGGCAGACAGAGACATAGACAGTCAGAAGCTTTTCTCGTCCACTGTGAGTTAACACACTACCAGCTCCTCTGAGTCTGGCCCCCAGACTAGGCTTAGAGTGATAGACTGGTCAAAAATCAAATGTACACAATTTCTCCTCTTGTCCCAAATGTAGTGCACCAGCCAAGACATCTTTAGTGTCCAAAGCCTGCTTCTTTTGTTTTGCACTGGAGCTAAGAAGCTAGCATATCTAACCAGTTAGCATGCCATAGCCACCAAACTGCATACCTAAATCATCACATATTTTTGCATCCTACGTATTTAGCAGGCAAGGTTGAGGTAAAAACAGAAAGTACTAGATAACCATGGTGAACTATGACTATTGGAGTCCTTTAATTCAGGATATAAATGTCAAAATCTGGCTAAAACATGAGGACTACACCCACCTCTATGATAATCCTATCTTCTGCTTCTGCTATTGGATTCTAATACTTTGCTAGCTCCCAGCTAACAGTGATTTACATGAACACTTCTTGGCAGTTCTAGATTAAACACAGAAGCTTCTAGAAGACATTCAATGTTTTATTTGAAGTTTGTGAAAGACATCTTAGCATATCTTGTACTTTGTAGTACTTTGAAAATACAAAAATATTGTAAAACAGTTGTTTTTTTCACCAAACTATAACTTTAATTTCCCCATAAGGGTCCAAGCACTTACTGCATGGAGTCAGATCTCCTGAGTCCATCACATCTTCTTCACTATCCTTTCCAAAGAACTGAAACTCTTGCTGAAGCATGACTTATAAACTGCTGAGTGGGGAGGACTGCTGATAAGGGCTGCATGCACACTCCACTGCATTAAAATGGCCCATGCTGGACATACATGTACATACATATCCTGACCATCCCCCTCATTTACAAAGGACATTTCAGTGGGTGAGAGAGTGAGGTCAGTGTGTGTGTGTGTATGTGTGTGTGTGTGTGTGTGTGTATGTGTGTGTGTGTGGGTGTGTGTGTGTGTGTGTGTGTGTGTGTGTGTGTGTGTGTGTGTGTGTGTGTAAAGCACCAAGAAGCCTATTTCCGTACTGTATATGTAAATCAAAATTAAAAGCTATTTGTCTGGACAGTAAGTGTTTATGGGCTCAGAAAACTATTAGTGCCAGAATACAAACAAATAATATTAAAACATTAAGTAATCATTTTATAAAAGTGGAAGCATCCAGAGGAAACTGGATCTAGACTTGGTTCTTAGTTCTTCTAACCAGCTAACAAAATGTAATTTTTCAAAATCTGTGATTTTATATATATTCATATGTATATTTGTGCATGTATGTATGTATGTATGTATGTATGTACGTATGTATGTATATATTCAATCCCTAATCATATTCTATTCTATTCTATCCCTAATCATAACTCATCCTAAACATTTTTTCTTGCTTTTTCAGCATGAAGCTTTTCTAGAAAAAGTGTCACATAGTGAAAATTATTTTGTTTGAAATGTATGAAAACAAATATACACACACGCACACACACACACACACACACACACACACACACACACACACACACACACACACACACACACATCTAGAGCTCACACATTTAAAGCACACACACAAGCATGCATACACATTTAAAGCCCACATCTGTGCACTTCAGAGCATCCTTTTTCAAGATGAGAATAAAGACAAGTACTGGAGGCTACGGAAGCTCACTCTCTCTCTCTCTCTCTCTCTCTCTCTCTCTCTCTCTCTCTCTCTCTCTCCACCCCTTCCTTTTTCTACCCTTTCAACAACCCTCTCCTGACCAGTGTGCCGAAAGTTCCGCCTGCTGGCTTCACATCTTTCCCCTTTCAAGCCAGCCACGCCATCACTCTCTCTCCTCTTTAAAGACTCCTTCTCTTTCTTCTGTAGCAGGGAGAAGGATAGAGCAACAGATGAAAAAATGAGAGTCAGGATGCAGCTCTGCTCCATATGATTGTTAATGAAGAGAAATTACTTTATATACCATATTCATACATGCAAAATGTGCACGAAAAACTCTTGTGAGATGAAAGAAATAAGCACCACTGCACTCTCATACACTTGAAAAGAGAGTTATGCTGAAAAAACTGAAGCTGTATATGTGATCATGAATGCATACATAATACAAGCCTGACACACATACACACACACACACACACACACACACAAACAGACACACACACACACACACACACACTCAGAAACACACAGGCACTGATACAGTTAACGCAATTCATCACATTCTTTTGTATAGTAAATCAGGATGAATCACATTTTATGGCTAGTTAATCATTATTAATCATAATCATCTATGCACAGGTACATGCACAGATACACACCGCGGGAGCTTAAGTCCCTCCTCTTTTGCCCTCCGGCTGTTCAAGTGCCCTCTTTGTTGGTCTGTATAATATATGTGTTTTTTTATGACAAGATCTATTTCAGCGATCTGTCAGAAAACAGTTATCATCTCTTTCAGAAACCACCAATGCATAGCCATACTAATGACAATCAGTGATGGTAATATGTTGCTAAACCAAGTTTTGTTTTATCTTAAAAAAAATACAGTTGCAACTATTTATAGCCATTAGACTGGAGACCACTATTTGGGCAATAAAGCTACTATTTTTGTCCGCATGTATCACTACGTTTGACTTCATCTGAAACATGATCATTTTAATATTGACATAATTAAAAGTTATTTTTCATAGCTTTTTGTCAAACAAAGGGGGCCCTTTACAACACTAACAATCAACAAGTATGATATACTATGTAAACACTGCCTATTTTAAACTAACTTCCTGTGACCAACTTATCTGTATTTAACAGCCTATACAGCCTACAGCAATTTAGCCCACTCATATTGAAGTTCTAAGGAGTGTTTCAAGGAGTGCTTTCTGAATGGGGCACAATACTGGGCAGTCAATCATATGAGAACTCATGAATCCCATTAAAACACAGGCTTGTTACATACTGAGTTGTATTATCAGTAACTACAGGGACTTCAATGCAAACTGGTTGAGCTGTTCTTAGATTACAGAAGTGTGTAGTAAAACTTTGAGCCTGCTGATGACTCTGGCAATTTTAGGGGTTAATCTTATATCAGACTTAAAGGCACAGTAAAAGAAAGAGCCTGTTTAATTCTAAGGGATAAAGAAAGGTTGGAAAATAGTCATGTAAAGTGAAATATGACCATGTAGGTACATAAACCCACACATATGTTATAAGTGGACCTCAAGTGGGAATAAAATGCAAGAAAAGAGTAGGATTATCAAAAATTGTATCGAACTGTAAAACGTATATCTTTACAACCCTAACACACACACACACACACTCACACACACACACACACACACACACACACACACACACACACACAGCTTTAGGGAGCGAGGTAGCGGCAAGCTTTTTAAATGTCAGAATTAACTTCTATTCAACCCCAAAGACAATACTGAAAACATATCAACAAAAGCAGCAGCCAAAAGCCAGCATCAATCCGTCCGTAAACACCACTCTCGCTCTATCCTCCTCTTTTTATCTCTCTCTCCCTCTCCCCCTTCGCTCAGCGCCACCAAATTGTATCCTTTCTGCTAGCTCCCAATTAGACTGATTAGGAGGCTGTGCCATGGTGTGTGTGTGTGTTTATGTGTATGGGTAAAGCAGGGAGAAAGAAGAATAACATGCCGATTAAGATGAAAGGAAAATGAGAGTAACAGTGAGAGTGATGAATGGATTTATGCATGTGTGTACATACATTTTTTAATAATTCAGTATGGTTACCATGTTTTAGTACTGTGTATGATTTATGACAGACTCAGATACCGTATTTAACTATTCAGCAGCCCAGTGGTTTGACTATAGAACTACTGGAGCTGAATATATGTTGACACCTGCTCATCCAAAATTTCTTCAGAAATTGGAACCCCCCCCCTTTGCTGCAGTGCTGTAAAAATCTGATTGCATTCAGCCACAAGAGCATTAGTGAGGTCAGATACTGATGTTAGATGATTAGTTTTGGGTCACAGATGCCGTTCCAATCCATCTCAAAGGTATTAACAATGCAGCTTCACTGCTCAGCCTAGTGCTAGGGACTTTTAGCCCTCCAATCAACACTTGACAATGGGCATGGTGACCTAAGGGTTATGTGTGGCTGCTCTAAAGCGTCCCCCTGTATTGCTCAATACAATGTCAGCAATGGTTGCAGCTTAAAGTAGCTAAATTCACTAAATAAAAGCAAAGTCTAGATACTATTGGAAGGTCATGGCCTGACGTGCTGAATATCAGTAACAACACGGCAGTGTCTATTAAAAGGTTTTGTTATTCCATTAGTGGGAAGTGTATTGGAACAGGACTACAATTACTGAGGGAGCTCTGAGTTCAGCTAATTAAAGAAGGTCACTCACCCCACTATTACTACTGTACAGACTGTGTACAGTAAATGTGAATAGGACTATGTAAACCACTAGTCCTAGTACTTGAATACTAAAATCACTTTTTGGGGGTATTTGCTACATTACATTCAGGGAGAAAACACAACATTACATTTAGATATTGTTGATATTGATTAAAAATTCACTAAATAAAAGCAAAGTCTAGATACTACTGGAAGGTCACGGCCTGGATTCACATCATTATAGGACATGCTGAATATCAATAACAACACGGCAATGTCTATTAAAAGGTTTTGTTATTCCATTAATGGGAAGTGTATTGGAACAGGACTACAATTACTGAGGGAGTTCTGAGTTCAGCTAATTAAAGAAGGTCACTCACCCCACTATTACTACTGTACAGACTGTAAAAACTACACAGACAGTAGACTCATACTGGATTAAGATCACTCCATAATTATTACTGTCAGATTGTACATACTACCCACACGGCAGATTCATACTGGATTAAGATCACTCCATAATTATCACTGTCAGATTGTACATACTACCCACACTGTAGATTCTTACTGGGTTCAAGCTATTCCACAATTTTTACTGTCAGACTGTAAAAACTAAACACACTGTATTCATACTGTATTAAAATTACCATAGAATTATTACTGTAAAACTGTGAAAACTACATACACTTTAGATTCTTACTGGATTAATATCACTTCATAGTTATTACTGTCAGATTCTATATACACACATTGTAGATTCATAATGGATTAACATTATTCTATAATTATTATTGTTAGACTGTAAAAATTACACACACTTTAGATTCTTACTGGGTTAAAATTAGACCACAACTATTACTGTCAAACTGTACACGCTGCACATACTGTTGATTGATATTAATCCAGTATAAATCTACAATTATTGCTGTTATATTGTACATACTACACACACTGTAGATTCACAATGGATTAAGATCACTTCACAGTTGTTACTGCTAGACTAAAGTTACAAACAAACCAACATTAAAACCCACACATAATGCAGATTCATACTGACTTGAATAAAGCTTTACACAAAGCTAATTTGCATGTGTAATTTATAAAATGTGAATAGGACTATGTAAACCACTAGTCCTAGTACTTGAATACTAAAATCACTTTTTGGGGGTATTTGCTACATTACATTCAGGGAGAAAACACAACATTACATTTAGATATTGTTGATATTGATTAAAAGTTCTACCTGCCTCTCATCGTCAACCAAATTTCCATTCATTATCTCATACAGACAATCAAATACAAGAGCAAGAATGCGACTCCTTACTAATACCTGACTAAGCAGCTCATTAACAAAGTCTTTCTGTGTTAAAGCTAAAGGGAAACTCTATATTACAGCCATGTCACTCACATCAGGCAGCGAGAGTGGACAGTGCACGTCAATAACCATTTAGAAACCCTGAACAATGATTGGAAGGGAAACTCCTGAGGGAGGACAAAGAGAGAGAAAGAGAGAGAGAGAGAGTGAGATAGAGAGAGAGAGAGAGAGAGAGAGAGAAAGAAAGAGAGAGAGAGAGAGAGAGAGAGAGAGAGAGAGAGAGAGATAAAATCAATACTGATTCTCAGACCTAGCACACAAACTACACTTGGTACAGAACAAAAAGTACAAAAATGGAAAGAGACAGCGACAGCCTTTGAGAAACAAAGGCATGAGTAAAAAAACAACATCTGAACATATCAGGGCAGCAACAGAGAAGAATAAGAGTCAGTTAGATACGTTTAAAAAATAAAGGAATGACTAAACGCAGGTCAAAACCTGAAAAAAGAGAGTAAGTGTTCACATTTTTCTCTCTCTTTTTCTATCTCACTCCACCCTTTCCCTCTCTATCTGTCTCTCACCTTTAGTTTTTCATTATTTCTTTCTTGCATTCTCTCTCCTTCTCTTCTTCTTGCCCCACTCTCTTCTTTTCTCTCTCTCTCTTTCTCTCTCTCTCTCTCTGTGTTGTCAATCAGTTTTCACCTCAATCTTTAATTATTCACCTTGCAGCAGATCTTAATCACATAATATCACTGACATCATGCAACAATAAATGAGGATCTAGATGATAATCATTGAAATCCTAAGCCATAATGTGCATCTATGACTTCGTTTCAGAAATTATTCTTGTTTTTTCAGATATTAAAATAAGCACACAAAAACGCTCTGTATTCTAACAGCAGATTCCTACACTTCGCTGCTTTGCATTTCTCACCTTCAGCTGTCTAGTGGTTCATCTTCACAGTGATTGCCTAGCTTTCCAAAATGTTTTAATACAAATGAGCATGTTTTACTTTGTTGGTTAGAAATAGCGCTAACATATTAAAGATGATCCTTGTTTGCTTACAGAGGAAAACATCACCACTAACAGCTAACAAGAGCCTGAGAAAGGAAACTGTCAAAGTCTGATTTGATCAAATTATTAACACAGGCAGCAGCACCTCCAAAGATGAAAGAACTAAATAAAAGCAAACTACAGCTGAACACATTGTCGGAGTATAACAAAAAGAACTCCATATTCGTTTTTCTAGGACACTCCATAATATCTTTGAGGGGGTTTTGAGTAGAGCGGATGTCATGGCAACAAACAGAGGACAAATAAACAAATGGCAATGATGGCTTTTGGTTGTAGCATATTAAAAAGGAACACATGCAAACAAACAAAACAAACCAGAAATCAAATGTTGCCACTCCATTCACTGACACCAAAACAGGTACAAAAGAAGGCCAGGTGTTCCAAAACTTTTGATTTTCATGGCTAAAGAATGATGGCAGTTCAGGTTTAATAGAGAAAGTACAAATATCAAGGTTAGCATGACTTGGTCATTCTGGGCCATTCTAGCCTGAACCTAGACCTCAATATTGCAGTGGCTGCCAAATGCTCTGGTCAGAAAGAGAGAGAGAGAGAGAGAGAGAGAGAGAGAGAGAGAGAGAGAGAGAGAGAGAGAGAGAGAGAGAGAGAGAGAGACTCCAGGAGCAAGGTATGCAGAGTGCACTGTAGCCCTGCCCCCTGTAAAACAGACTATTTGTGTTGTTTGATGTTGTTAATGTTGTTGTTCCTTAATTTAAAGTGTGTGTGTGTGTGTGTGTGTGTGTGTGTGTGTATTTATTGTTTTATTTTGTGTTAGGCTGTGAATACTTAAAAAATCTAATTAAAAATTATAGATAGATTAGGATAAGAAAAAGTGCTGATACAGAGGAAAAGGGTCTAGAAACGCTAACCTTGTTTAAACAGAGCTGAAAACTGCTCAGATAGGAACATTTTCAGAGCAGGTTTAAAAGTATCCAATGTTGGGACTTCTTCCAATGTTCTCTGTCAACTGGGTCCATTTAATAGCAGCATAGTAGCTAAACACTGCTTCTCCATGTTTAGTCTTGATCTTCAGAAGGACTAACTGACCAGTTCCTAATGATCTGGTTCTGGGTTCTGGGTTCATATTGCTTCAACATAGGAAATAAATATGTTGGTCCTGCACCACTAAGCAATGTATAGACCAGTAATAGTATCTTATAGTCTATTCTGTGACAGACTGGTATCCAGTGTAAAGATTTAAGAATGGGGGGTGATGTGTTCCCTTCTTTCACTCCCAGCTGCATTTTGAATCATCTGAAGCTGTTTGATTGGATTTTTGAGAGTGCAGCCAGGAGATCATTACAGTAATCAATCCTGTCAGAAATAAAGGCATGGATGAGTTTCTCAAGGTCTGCTTTAGTCAGAAAATCTCTGATCTTGATGTTTTTAAGGTGACATAAAGCTGATTTAGTAACTGCTCTGACGTGGCTGCTTAAACTAAGATCAGAGCCCATTAGTACACCAAGGTTGTGTATATGTTCTTCAGATTTTAGGGCACTTGAATCCAGATATGCAGCTAGTCTGTGCCTCTCATTGCCATTCCCAAATAAAACAAACTGTTTTATCTTTATTAAACTGCAAAAATGTTTTGTTCCATCCTGTTAGTGATGTGCTCAAAAGTGAGGAGTTATGGCTAGAAAAGACCTACTTGCTACTTCTCCCTGTGTTTCAGTGCCTTTGCTGTCTTGCTCTAAATAAAAGAGAAATTATGGCCTTCCCTGGCTGTTCCTCTGCATGACACCATAATATATCAATTTATAGAGTTTTGTAAAGTTCTGTAGTGCAGCTTTATATCCCCCAGCCTCTTTGGTTTGATTTTGTTTCATTTTTATGTTTCCATTCATCACCACAATATCCAACATGCATTATTACACATCATACAACCAATAGGAATCCCTGTGGTGTCAAATGATCATGACTGCTAGCCACTCATCTGTAGGTTAATAAATACAACCAAGACAGTACTATTGGACCTCTCCATGATAAAGGGGTTCTCTGCATCATGAAATGGTGAAACGATGGAGGCGAACATGCTATAGACGAAAAAGGTTCTGTAAAGCACCAAAAAGGGTTCCTCTATTTTTACAAGCTTGACACTGTAGCAATCGCAAAGCCCTTTTTGGTGCTACATAGAACACTTTTCAAAAAGGACCTATATAGAACCATCTACAGCACAATTTCCATCAATCTGGAAATTCCATCAAAGTTTCACCACACAAAGAGCCCTTTAATCATGCAAAGCGTTCTTCAAGTGGTCATAGTTCTGTATAAAACCATTGTCCCTCCTAAGGAACTGCTGAGGAACTCTTTTTGAGAGGTGAGTTAGTTGCCTCGCTACAGCATTTGGCTCATAACAGCCCGCCCCCAAAAATTCACCCCAAAGCAGAACCTTCAAGACATATTCAGCAGGGGGGTTGCTGGTCTTAACAGCAGAAAATTTCAGTCTAGACACTTCTGCAGCAAAGCCGTAAGAGGTGAGTAAACATGTTCACATCAGATGTCGCCATGGTTGTTTAATGTTGGCCTTTAACAGGGATGTTCTGGATACGGAAGTGTGAGTTTCTGAGTTTGAAATAAAATAATATTTAAAATCTGTTGCCACTGTGTCTTTCAGGAACACAGTGCTAAGTAAAAGACAAACAGGGAAAGCACATCCATCTTCAACATCTCCCTCATATAACATACTGACTAATTTATTTCATTCCTGATTTGATCTGAGAATGTGGTTCTAATGCTGTTGCACTGCAGGTGCATGGGCTTCTGTGTTCAGTGCTTAATTACACTCAACCAGCAAAACACTGCAGCACACAATAGTGCGTTTGGGTACATTTACAATTAGCTGGATTTTCTTTTAAAAAAACACAATTATGAGACTAATGTGGGTGAAGCTTAAAATGTGAGGATTAAAGAGGAACATTTTGCATATTTTAGCCATTTCTATTATTTATAGTATTACATACAATGCTATAAATATAATATTCAAATATCCCAGTATGAAAATATTTGATATTTTTGTATCTTGAAGGTTCTGCTTTAGGGTGGATTTCCCAGAGTAGGCTGTTATTTGATAAATGCAGAAGCAAGGCAGCTACATTAGTACTTCAACGGTTCCTTAGTAATGAAAATGTTTCTATATAGGTCTATGAATGCTTGAAGAACCTTTGGCATGATCAAAGGGTTCTGTGTGTGGTGAGATGATTCTCCAGATTGATGGAGAATATGCTGATAACTCACAGTTATTAGTTACACAGTACAAATGTGTCATCTGTTGGTCTGACTTCTTTTCATATACAGACAGATATGGAAATGTTATTGTTGCCACATTGCTTTGTGTTGCCATGGTTGCATGTTGTCGTTATCCTTAAAGTGTGATTCTTTATTACATATATGATTTATTTTCTATAACAACAAGATGGGTTTAAAAATACAGAAAATGTTTCCCTCTGGGGAGGCTCCATTGGAAAAGATCCTGTCTGGAATGGCTCATTCCAGCTCTTGCTCTTCCCTGGCTCCACCCATCCTCAATTACACACACTAATACTAGAAATAAACGCAAATAATGTTAACATAAAAAAGAGTGATTTAATGTTTCCATTGAGACATTTTAATACCTCTCCTCAAGGCAACCCAGTATTAACGGAAGCTATCATATAATACCTATTTTGTCTAATCAATACTTTATTATATTTTACAAATCTATAGGTTGGCTAGAGATGTCAAAAAGAAATCTCAAACCAAACTCTGTACTTTTGAACTTTTAACATTTTTTTATGTTTATTTGCATATATTCTAATGACAAATAGTGTTTGTGTAAGTAAAACACACTTATTGCCAAGATAAATGTCTTTAAACAATGTGCTTAAATGCATAAAACTTTTGCACAGTACTGAATAGGCATGTCTATCTCTACTGACAGAGCTGAGCGCATTAATTGTCTGTCAGAAGGTGACTGTACAGGACAACCACTCCTGCTCTTCACTCTCACTGTGACTTAACCTCTCTCTCTCCTTCTCTTTCGGTCTCAGACACAGCTGCAAGCAGTCTCATCTACATTATCCATGAATATTTCATCCGCATAAGTCACAACACTACACAAAATAGCCAAACACATGCACAAGTTTGTATTCCTGTCTTTGTGGGATGATTGCATTCTCTTCTCTATCACTACTGGAGATAGAAAGCGAATAATCTCCGAATAATTTAGGTGAATAAGTCTTTAAATTTGGATTAACTAATGACACACAGCCTTTTAAAGATGCCAACACAAAAAACCTCCTTTCTTTCCTCCTACATCTTGCACTGTTCTTGAAATGGAAAGTCACGTAGCACTTGGGTCTACATTGCTTTGTATACAAATGCTTGCCAAATGAAAGCCAGTGTAAATGTAAATACTGCTGAGCCACAGATCACCTTCAGCCTTAAAAATAAAGATTTATTACCATCACTTGACAACAGTATTTAAATGTAACTATGTAATTACATACTTTATTACATAGGTAATTACAATAGAGAATATTTACATTGGGTATCGACACATTCTGCAGTTTAAGCCTCTTGAATACGGTTTGTTGATGTCAAACAGTGACAAAAAGCTACATTTTCCATTCCACAAAACAAGACACATTCAATGGGATGCACTCATGTGGGAATTCTGGGCAGATTTCCAATATTTTTACATTTCTACCAATGCTAGTACCAATGCCTACAGATAAATGTTTAAGAAAGATAGAAATTGGGGCTACATCTACTTGAATTTGCATTATTGAGAACTACAACAACTATTTCTATGAATTTACAAAAGCAGTAAAGTGAATAAAATTCATACATTTTAGCCCAGCAGTCCAGTGTCAGCTAAATGTTCTGCTCTTTTACAGCATGATAATTAAGGAATAGAACACAATGTTATTCGCAATAACACACAACCTTGAGTGTGCTATTGCTTTAATACAATAGTTAAATAAATAAAGTAATAAATAAATAAATTGGGTAGTGAACGTAGCATTTAACGTGGCCAAATTATAGTTCCTTAACAAGTAGCTTGTTGCTACATCAGAGTAACGAGCTCCACTCACTCGATCTTCAGCTCCACACACAGACCAACTGAAAGTTTGGAAATTTAGTGTAGTCTCATCATCAGAGTCTGACCAAATCGGCTGTGGGTCAAACGTGATCTTAAAAGTATCCATTTTCTGTTTGTGGCAAAGTAAGAACTAAAAACATTCTAATGGCTTGAGCATCTCCAACAGGATTTAAAGTGGTTGCTTAGCAACAGTGTCTCAGTGGAGTGATGCAGTGTTTGTGAAAAAATGTGATATTATGGCAAAATAACTGCACGGTTAGAATGCATCTCAACCAGTCAGCTTGCATGGCCAGAACTAACTGTTGTATAAAATGCTGTATTAAACAATAGGTTAAAACATCTGTCAAATTTAAACATCTGTCCAACGCCAAAGCCTTTTTAAAGCTAATATCTGCCAATACTGATATAATTTTGACAATGACATGCCTCCCAAATGAAAACTATAAATATCAACCTCTCACATGGTCAGGACCCACCAGCAGGCCCAAGACTATTATACACTTCTATAATATAAGAATAGCTCAACCAGTTTGCATTGAGGTCCCTGCAGTTACTGAACAATACGCCTTAGTATGCAACAAGCCTGGAACTTATAGGTATTAAGTTTTCTTAAAGCCCCATAGAACACTTCTATTGCTCAACTTTGTCTTGTCATCCATGTTTTATATTTTATAATTTTCTTCATTTATGCTTTCAAGGTGATTTGACTGGACTAGATCTCCACTTTTACAAGCAAACCTACGGTATTGATTAAAAGTGCAGAATACTGACTTCTGACAGAATTTATCCTTTTTAAAATGGGCTATGAGTGTGAAATAGTGGAGGAAGAATAAAATGTAAGAAGACAGTTCATAAACACCAAGGGAGCTTAACCTCAGAAGGGAAAAAAGCTACCTGACCTTTTTTCCTTTATCTAATAAAAGCTGCAATTAAACAAAACATTTTTCCACCAACCAAGTTTCCCCACGACCATAAAAGGTTCATGTTTTCATCAACCTGGAGACATTGGTCCCTGCAAAGAGCTAAACACAATCACACAGACACAAATCAGGCACTGAAATCAGGTTCCGGACACTAATTTAATAATCTTTCCCCAATTTCTCTCACTCTCCCTCATTCCAGCCCCAGGCTGCAGCAGACCAGAGACAGAGCCATATTCCGTCATCTGCTTGTTTCTGTGTTCCTCTCCTGATATTGCTGGAGACGAAATCTAATAAGAAGCTATTTGCAAGACCTTCTCGTCTGGCAAACAGGAAAAACATACACATACGGCTTGCGTTTCCACCTGGCCAGAGAAAAAAAAGGCTGTATAAATGAATCCGATAAAACACAGAAGGTTTCCCGCGGGAATTGTCAGCACTCCGCATCAATAATTCCAGCAGCTCATGAATATTTGAGAATTCTATACCTGTGACTGTGACAGGAGGAAAGCAAGCCAAAGACAGAAAATATAGTAAGAGAGGGACAGGGACAGAGAGAAAGAGAGAGAGAGAGAGAGAGAGAGAGAGAGAGAGAGAGAGAGAGAGAGAGAGAGAATTGATGTTGGGTAGATTTCTAGCAGAAATAGTTTGGCAAGAAAATTACACAGTCTTTCCACTTACCCAAGATGTAGTTGATTAGCCAGGACATGATTGGTGTCCAAATTTTCTTCTTTAGTTTATAACCGAAGCTCTGAGACCAATGTAGCTAACAAACACTAGAAGTCAATAGCCACCCAAATCTTTTCAGTAAAAACAATCCAAAAAAACTTGTCTAGAGCTTATACAACTATGCCCAATGCTTGACATTGGGCATAGTGACCTTAGGTTCATGTGTGGCTGCTTCAGAGTATCCAGTCTTATTGGTCATTATCTGTCTATAGCGATTATACAAACAGTGTGTGCAATGAGCTACACATACAGAAGTAACACCAGTAGTATATAAATATATATAATAACATAAAAAGTAATATGCCAGACATGTCAGCATGGAGTTGCAGAGGTTCCTAATGGTGTTCTGCAATAATCCATCCCTTGGAGCTTGAATATTCTCACGCAGTTCCTGAAGATTTTACGGTAGGAGTGGAGTGTTGACAGCACGTCCAATAGCATCCCACACATTTTCTTAGATCTAGCAATGCGGCTGGCCATGGCATTGTATCTGTATCTTCAAGGCAAGCTCTTGAGACGGCAGCAGTATACGAGCACTGTTCTGTTGGAACAGCGCACTGGATTGTGCATTCAGAAAAGGTAGGGCTGCTGTTTGCAGGATCTCATTAATGTAACATTGGGCTGTCAAAGTGCCAGTAATGAAGAGCAAAAATGTGGAATTGAACCCCACACCATGACACCAGGTCTTCTGGACATGTGACGCATGACAACAAAGCATTTATCTTGGCACTGACCACAGTGCCTTCACACATGGATTTGCTGGTCATCTCCACCAGGACAAAAGCAGGACTCGTCACTGAAGATGACCCACTGCCATTCTGAGTCACTCCATGACAGACTAGCAACACACCATTGTAATCTTTGGCAAGGTTGACATGGCGTTATGGCCAGTCATCGTAATGGTCTGTGTGCATTTAGTCCCGCATCGTACAGCTGTTTGCCAACGGTGCTGGCATCATTGCTCACTGAATGTCCGCAATTGTGGCTGTTGGGTCAGTCCACACATCAGGCAATCCGTTGGTTCTCCCTCTCCATGGTTGATGTAGGTCTCCCAGATCATTCACATCACTGGTGTGTGTCTTTCTTCTATCCACTGCCAGCGTGCTATGGTAATATACTCAAGACCAGTATTGCGCGTAATATGTCAACAAGACTATCCTGCTTCCCAGAGCCCTATGATTCAAACTCTTCTCAGAGGCATAATTTGCTTGCAAAGGATGCTACCAACACAGTAGCATAAGTCAGAATGGAAAGCAAGTGTAACGGGATGACCTTATATAGTCAGTCAGGTATAATGATAAGGCCCGTCCTTGCTTACATCACATGTGTGGCCGAGCAAGAAACTTGAATCATTTGCATGTCTCGTGATATCAATCCTACCCACCAAGTTCATTTCTGTGGGTTGATTCCTTCTGGGTGCAACTATTTTTTGATGATAAGTGTACATATTTATCTAATATTGCCTACATCTTCTATCTTGTTATCAGCCATAGTGGCACAGCTAGTACACAGTTTGTGTGCGCACTCAACAAATGAAAAATTAATTGACCAATTTATTAATTTTGCTTAATCAAAAATGCAATTATCCTAAATAGTGAACTATGCAATTTCAGAAACCATGATAAGCCAGTCATAACACCACAGAAATGTTTCTGAAGGATAATCAAAATTCACCAGTACAAGTAAATTAAATTTTATTTGAGCAGATTGCTAACTTACTATCACTGTATCGTAATATGAATTAGCTGTAACTGTAACTAGTACTATTGAACTAATAATACCACATAACTACCACAGTGCAGCTGTGACAGTAAACCAGCCAGCCAGGTTGTGGTCTGCGGTCTTCTCTATTTCTGTCAGTGATTTTGCATTATATACACTGTGTGCACACTTATTAGGCAAGTCTTATTTTTGAGGATTATTTTTATCAATCACCAACTACAGTGCTCTCGCTTAATCCAAAATGTTAATAAACCTCAAACATGAATGTTTAAGAAAGTAAAAGTGAGGTTTTGGCTTTCTTAGGAGAAACTATTATTGCGCAGAATTATTACGCAGCTAAATGAAAAACACACTTTCTCACTTTTTTATTTTCTTTTGTTCAAGTGAGAATTATAAACAAACAACTCAAAACTTTCCAATAAGCATTTCTGACATATAAAAAAAATCAGTGACCAATATAGCCACCCTTCTTTTCAGTAACAGTGATAAGCCTTCCATTCATGGAGTCTGTCAGTTTCTTGATCTGTTGACGATCAACTTTTTGTGCAGCAGCAACCACAGCCTCCCAGACACTGTTCAGAGAGGTGTACTGTTTTCCATCACTGTAAATCTCCCGTTTAAGAATTGCCCACAAGTTCTCAGTTGGGTTCAGGCCAGGTGAGGAAGGGGGCCATGTCATAAGTTTTTCATCTTTAACACCTTTACTGGCGAGCCATGCAGAGGAGTACTTGGATGCATGTGATGGAGCATTGTCCTGCATAAAAATCATTGTCTTTTTGAAAGATGCAGATTCTTCCTGTACCACTGCTTAAAGAAAGTGTCTTCTAAAAACTGTCAGTAGGCTTGGGAGTTGATTTTGAGCCCATCTTCAACATGAAACAGTCCATCTTTAATAATACCAGCCCATATCAGTACCCCACCTCCACCTTGAGGGTGTCTGACTCGAAGTTGAGCTCTGTGCCCGTTACTGATCCAGCCACGGGCCCGTCCATCTGGTCCGTCAAGTCACTCTCATTTCATCAGTCCATAAAACCTTTGAAAAATCTGTCTTCAAATATTTCTTGGACTAGTCTACATGCTTCAGCTTATGTGTCTTGCTCAGTGGTGGTCGGGTTTCAGCCTTCCTTACCTTGGCCGTGTCTCTGAGCACTGAACATCTTGTACTTCTTGGTGCTCCAGGTAGGTTGCAGTTCTGGAATATGACAGAACTGGAAGATAATGGGTTCCTGGTAGCTTCACGCTTGATTGTTTTGAAATCCTTGGCAGTTAATTTGCATCTTTTTTTCTCAACACGTTTCTTGTGACCCTGTTGAGTGTTTGCAACAAAACATTTGATGGTTCTGTTGTGTAGTTGGCTTTGCAGCGTTTCTAAAGTTTTTCTACGTTTTCTTTATTTGCAGCATATTTGTAAGCTGCAGTTCAGTTGTAGTCATATAGTTAAAAGTGTTTGCAGTGCGTTTACATTTGCAAGATGTTTAATATTTTGATATATATAAATATAATGGATTATGTAATCTGGATAACTTTGAAAACAGGCATAATCAGATTGCAGTTATCTTTATGGCTCACTATGGTTGTCACGACTGGCCCCTCCCAGTCCTGTCCATGTGTTCATGTTTTGGTTTAGCCCATGTGCATTTTTTGTTTTGGTTTAGCCCCCTCATTTCATGACTCTGCCCCTGAATGTCTCCACTTGTTTTCCACCTGTCCCTCATTTTCAGTGGGTATTTAATCCCTGTGTTTGCTGGTCTTTGTGCTGATCTTTGTCTCTGTTGCTTGAATCTCTGTCTGTGTTGTTTGTAGTGTTTGATTCTTGTTTGAGGTTCTGTGGTCTTTATTGTCATATCTGTCCCGCGATCTCTACGTGTTGGCTATATGAACCTGGACCGTTCTGATCATGACCCTGGACTTGCCCTTAATAAATCTCGCTTATCTCAGCATGTGCGTCCACCTCCTCGCTCCACGCTACAATGGTTGCCAACAAGACCCTATTCACAGTATAATCATTGCATTTTGGAGATACTTTTCCTGTGTATCCAACAATGCACTCACATACAGACACACATACTATAATAACCCCATGAAACCAAGCATCTCACCAGCAACCCATTCTGAAAATTTAGCAATGGCTCATTAAAACTCACTCAAAGCTGCTTCCAAAGGAGTCACAATACATGCAGGTCCTTGTTGATCACAGTGAAACATATCAGCATGTGGAATCACAGAGCCTTCTGTGTGCTACTGTGTTTTCTATCTCTGTACAAAATAAGCACAAGTCTGCCTTTGCTATTGCATGCACTGTGATTTTCTAAGTGAGCGTGTGAGCTTTAGAGTTCAGATCTATAAGAGATTATGACTGACTGGGTTTATCAGAGTAATGATAAAACGCAACTGAAGTATAACCTATTTTTCTTGTTCAAAAATGCAGTTTGTGACAAATTAAGTAAAAAAATATATTTTTAGCTCTTTATGTATCAAATGAATACAACAACAGCACTGAGAAATGAAGTTATTAACAAGACAGAACTCCTCCATTTTTCCACATTTCTGCATACATTTCTCTAAATTATTGAGATGTAAACATGTAAACAGGATTATACAAGGTGAAATGGTGCATTGTAGAGCAACTTACCAACTCGGTTGTCTTTACAGTGGTGGTGATAGGAACCAGGAGTTGCAATGTCTACAACACAAACGAAGAGTTTCATTCCAAAAGGCTGTATATCCATTTGTAACAACTTTTGGGTATAACAAATAAAAAATGCTGTTTACATTTCTCTAACAGAGGTCATTTTAATCATAACACAACAGTGATATTTCTCACATGTGTAAAGCACACTCCCAACAACACATATCATAAAAAAGAGAAAAGTCTTTAAAGTGGTCTAGAATGCGCTTTCCAGTGAAACCCTTCAAATATAGCCTTATTATTTACTATCCAAAACCACCAGTGAACCTATGTGTCTAGAGTTTTTATATGTATTGTTAATGATAGTAAAATATTGGTAATTCTAAGGAATGGATAAAAATATGTTAGGCCAAAGCTTATCTCAGTATTAGGCAGTGTATTATTATACAATGTATGTAAAAAGTCTCAATGAGCCATCAAACTTTAGAATTTAATTTCCTACCACCAGCACTGTGAGCAATTCTGACTCAGTAAGTTCCTCTAAAACTGAGCATTTCACACCAAACCACTCTGAATGACTCTGAATGTTTACATATTAACCATTAAGTATTCAGAAATGTAAAGTCTCTCTTTTAAATAGCAGAAATAGCCACTTGTTTACATTAAAATGGAATTCCACCAATTTTTCAAAATTCCTGAATAATGAAATAGTTAAGACGTAAACAACGTCATTCAGAGTGGTTTAATGTGAAAAGCTCTATTCTAAAGAATTTTACAGAATCAGAATTGTTCACAGTGGAGGTGATGGAAACCAGACGTCCAAAATATTTAATGCCTCCATCACAGAACATTATTACTTGGTAACAAATACACTGCCTAAAGCCTTACTTTCCAAAAGGTTTTAAATAAAGTTTTGGCCTAGAACACATTCTTTTGACTCTTTTGACAGATCTACCACTATCTTGCCAACATCACCATTACATATAAAAAGCTATGTAGCTGGTGATTTCGGAGAGCAAATAAAATGGCTATATTTGTGTTGTAGCCATTTGTGTTGTGAGTCCTGGTTCTGATTGCCACCACTGTGAAGAAAAAGAGTTGGTAAGTTTCTCTAGAATGCAGCATTGCACATGAAACCACTCTGAATGACTTTGATTATATCTTATTGACTGACTTGCAGAAGTAAAAGAAGAAAAATCTGCAGAATAATATTTCTAAGGGTCAACTAATGCGGGCGGCACGGTGGCGTGGTGGGTAGCACTGTTGCCTCACAGCGAGGAGGGCCTAGGTTCGATTCCCCGGCCGGGTGACCGGGGTCCTCTCTGTGTGGAGTTTGCATGTTCTCCCCGTGTCTGCGTGGGTTTCCTCCGGGTTCTCCGGTTTCCTCCCACAGTCCAAAGACATGCAGTCAGGCCAATTGGACATGCTAAATTACCCCTAGGTGTGAGTGACTGTCTGTGTCTGTCTGTCTGCCCTGCGATGGACTGGCGACCTGTCCAGGGTGTATCCTGCCTTTCGCCCGAAGACTGCTGGGATAGGCTCCAGCACCCCCCCGCGACCCTGACGGAGAAGCGGCTTAGAAAATGGATGGATGGATGGATGGGTCAACTAATGCTTTTTTTTCATTCTGGCTGAAAGTCTTTTCACATTTCAGAGACAGAGGAGAGGATCAGCTTTGATGAAGTTGCTCATCATGAGCAGATTTGTTTTGATGGAGAGTGTTTGTGCATCTGTGTGTGTGTGTGTGTGTGTGTGTGTGTGTGTGTGTGTGTGTGTGAGTGTGTGTGCGTGTGCGTGGGTGCGCGTGTGTGTGAGACATTCTAAAGAACGCCCACACTGACAGCATTCCGCCTGCACAGATGCCAACCCGGGCACTGGAGGACCCACTGCTTTGATAGTCGTCCAACGGTGATGACATCAGCACTAGTCAGCGCAGGAGGGGGCAGCAGATGGTGTGTATAAATGCATGTGTCATCAGTTATGGTCTTCACACACTCACACACCCCACTGTTTCACCCCAGCAAGTGGCTGGGATGGAACATTGCTACAAGAGCAAAAACGTGGGTGTGAAGGGGAGCCCAAAAAGAGAGATCTAGGTTTAAATCCCAGCTGCGCAGCTTACCATTTGGCCAATGAAATGGCAGTCTTCCCTCGCTGCTAGACAATAACGTTCAAGGTGCGAAATACAGAGGTGTTAACATCTTTGACCCCTGCATTTCTTAGAATTAGAATTCTGACGGGTCCCTGAAAATCAGCTTATCATGAAATCATGACAACAGAGGAAATGTCTAAGATCTCAGCTGTCTCAGATCTTAGTACAGCATGTGTGGCATACTGTATTAAGAAACTATAAAAGAGTGTTTCCAAACATTTTGCTGCCTTTAACGCCAGCATTAACGGTGCCATAGTGAGTGAGTTAGCAGCTAGACAACGCTGGAATAGTCATCCGGCATGGGACCCCCCAAATACCAGAGGGTATTTCATACACTGATAATGTCGATCACTTAGTAACCTCCCTTGAGAGTGCTGAGACACTCAACACATATCAGCTTGTAGAGTTTCAGAGTTTCACGATGGAATCGGAGCACCACACACTGGAGCACTGCACCACATTGTGTAGTTTAACATCACAACGGTGCTATACTGCATACAGAGCTTCACAGTGAGAGTGCTGATAAACATCAAGTTCACTCTTACACTCTTCTCATATAAATGTAATGAAATAAAACTTTCAGTGTAAATTTGTCATGTTTGGCACCAGTAACTGAAAACAATTCTGGGCAACATCTCAAAAAGGATGGTCCTTCTTAGGTTCCTAGGCAAAGGGGATGATTCTATTAAGAACCAAGAGTTCTCTATGGAACCATTTTATGTTTAAATGGATCTTTGCATGATGAATTGGTTCTTCAGACTGATGCAGTATAGAACCATAAACACTCAAAGAACACTTTGCATGATTAACAGGTTCTTTGCATCTTTAAATAATTCTTCAGATTGATGGAGAATGTGCTGCAGGTGGCTCTATATAGAACCTTTTTGAAAAGGGGTCTATGTAGCACCAAAAAGGGTTCTTCTATTGTTACAGGCTTAAAATCATAATAATAAATGAATATTGATGGTGTTATAAAGAACCCTTTTTGAAAAGGTTCTATATCGAATCATATAAAGCACACCCTCCTTTTCACAAGAACCTTTTCACAATCGTGCTAAGTGTTCTTTGAGTGTTCATTGTTACATAAAGGACCATTTTCTTTACCAAAGAACCCCTAAAGAAGCATCTTTTTTAAGTGTGTACATAACACATTCTCTGTCTCTGAAGAACCATTTCACCACATTCCCAAAAAAGATGGTTCTTCAAAGGTTCTTACATAAAAAGAACAGTTCTACTTGGAATCATGAGTTCTATATTGAACGACTTCCTGTTTAAATGTGTCTTTGCGTGATGAAATCGTTTTTCAGATTGTCGGAGAATGTGCAGTATACCCTTATACATAGAACCTTTTTGAAAATGCTTCTGTATAGCATTAAAAAGGGTTTTGCTATTGTTACGTTATAAGCATGTAATAACAGAAGGACTCTTTTTGGTGCAGGTTATACATGAATTGGTTCTATATGGAACCCATGGTTCTAATCAGAACTGTTTCCTCTAGTAAAGAACCCCTGAAGAACCATCTTTTTTGAAAGTGTTGTAATGTTATCTGAGTTAACATATCATCAGCATTTGTCTGTTTATCTAAAAGACTTATTGCATTTCTCTGTACATTTCAATCCACATGTGATATACTACGGGCTTTCTTTTGTCCGAATATGGTTTTAATGTAATGTATGGCACAATACCGAGTGGAGCGCTGTGACCTGCTGAGAAACAGTTTTCAAATTCTGTACATGTTCATTAAAAACAAAGGTTTCAAATTTTTATGTGCAGTGTGCAGCAGCCTTCAGGACAGAATGTACTGCATGCTGTAGTTTTAATCTCAGCAGAAACTCTGACTTGGCAAAAGAAAATGAAAACAAGTAAGTGATGGACTACATAAAGTAACTCATCCAGGCTTGGGCCTTCCAAACATTCTGTTAGTGAGCAGTTCCTGTTATATCACTGTAGGCACACATATCAGGTAAACAGAGTAAAACTCAAACAAAAGTAATGCAACCTTCATAAAAAAAGGCCTTTCCAAAAAACAACTTAAACAGAAGCACAAAAGTAGCACCTCAAAAACTACACAAAAGAATGGAGCAGTGAATAACGTAACCTACACATTGTTCCACTCACCCCAGATACAGGGTGAGTGGAACCAAGACATGTTCGTTGTCCAAATTTTGCTTCGTTAGTTTAACGCTGGAGCTACGAGAATAGTGTAGCTAACAAACAAACACAAGAAGTCAACAGTCACCCAAATCTTTTCTATAAATTCTTAGAACTTCTCTCAACCCACTCAAACCACATACAGGTCTTCACGTAGGTCAACTTTGTCAGTGTGGCTTGGGAAACAGTATAAATTACTGTACAACTTAACTAGGGATGCATTGATACTGATACTGGTATCCAGTATCGGCTCAATACTGCACTCATTTACTCCTAATCATAAAAATTCACCAATATCGGCTGATACAGTGTGACAGAACCCAAGTGTATGCTGCCACACTAATGAACAAATGCAGTAGGAGAGGCTCTGGTTACACAAAGAAGAGTTAAGTGTGACTCTATGACAGTCGGACACAAAGTTGTTGATCACTTTAAACATTCTGGTCTTCGCAGATAACCAACAGGAATACACTGTGTGATTTTAGACCATTTTAAGCACTGCTGTAGGCCAGCTAAAAGGAGGCAAAAGAGTCATGATTTGCTACTAAGTCCATCTGCATTGACTTTATTCTGTTTGATTGTAATAGAGAAGTATAAATATTAATACAGTGATTTAAAAAAAATAGGCTGTGGCAAGACTGCATTGTCCTACTCTTATACATCACCAACTGGTTTAACTTCGTTGCCCAGTGTTAGCAGTACTGCTGTATCAGTTTCTCAGTGCATGTGCTCAGTTCTCAGCCCGCAGCATGTTATTTTGAATGAAACGGCTTTATTTGAAATTGTCTGTGCCTGTAAAGGCATAGCATGTCAGTCAAACCATACAGTGTGAGCATAAATTGTAGGTTTTGTCCATATATGATCCATACATGGCCTATATAGCATATATCATACAGTATGAGTCACCATTGAGCAAGATATACAAAAATATACAAAACAGTGTATATTTGCCTATATCTGCCAAAGAAAAGACATAAAA
The DNA here is from genome assembly GCF_015220715.1 of Pygocentrus nattereri. Lineage (NCBI taxonomy): Eukaryota > Metazoa > Chordata > Actinopteri > Characiformes > Serrasalmidae > Pygocentrus > Pygocentrus nattereri. The sequence goes on along the minus strand of NC_051224.1, from coordinate 17,822,516 downwards.
TTCCGCACGTGACATGTGACACGTACAACAATCTGTAATAATATCTATAATCTGAGATGAAAGACGCAGTGCAATAACGACTGTACTAGAAGTTACAGGTAATGGCATATAATGGCCATACTGAATGAATAAATATGTGCAGATATTGGTACCAAATAAAGTGTCTAGTGTCCAGATGTGCAAGATGTGCAATAAGGTATGCAGAAAGTGCAATATGTGCAGCATGCTATCTATATGTGCAGATGGATAAAGACACACAAGATCAAGTATGAGACCTATGATGATTCATGATTTAACATGAGATTTAACATGAGATTCAGATTCAGTCCTCTTCTCTCTTTACCCTTCTCTTCTGCCCCCCCTGGGAAGAGCTAAAGAGCCTGATGGATCTCCTGAATCTGTCAGTTGAACAGCTCTGTGACAGCAACCTGCCACTAAACCCTTCCTGCTCTTCCTGTACATGAAGATGGTGTGCAGTGGGTGGCCATCATCCTCCATAATGGAGAGCAGTTTGTGTAATGTCCTTCTCTCAGCTACCTTGACCACAGAGTCCAGTTCCACACCGACCACTGACCCCGCTCGCCTGACCTGCTTGTCCCATCACATCTCGTCTCTCCTTTTTATGCTTCCTCTCCAGCACACCACAGCATAAAAAAGACAGCTGGCAACCATGGTCTGATAGAACATCTGCAGGAGCTTCCTACAGATGTTAAAGGACCTCAGCCTCCTCAGGAAGTAGAGCCTGCATTGAGCCTTCCTGTACAGGATGTCTGTGTTGGCTTACCAGTTCAACTTATCATCCAGCTGCAGACTGAGATGCCTGTAGGTCACTACCCTCTCCACTTCAACCCCCTCAATAGAGATTGGCTGTGTGGGTGGCCTATCCCTGCGAAAGTCCACCACCATCTCCTTAGTCTTGGCAGTGCTCAGAAGCAGGTTGTTCCCATGGCACTGCTCCACAAAGTCTTTCACCAGGGTCTTGTACTCCTCCTCCTGCCCTTCCCTTACACAAGCCACAATGGCAGTGTCATCTGAGAACTTCTGCATGTGGTACATCTCAGAGTGGTTCTAAAAGTCTGAGGTGTACAATATGATGAGAAAAGGAGAAAGTACAGTCCCTTGTGGTGCTCCTGTGCTGCTGACCACAGTGTCTGATGTACAGTCCTTCAGCCTGACATACTGAGGTCTGCCAGTGAGGTATTCAGTAATCCAGGAGACCAGGTGTTGATCCACTTGCATGTTAACCAGCTTGTCTCTCGGAGGGGCTGAATGGTATTAAAGGCACTGGAAAAATCAAAGAACATGACTCTTACAGCACAACCACCCATGTCCAGATAAGAGTTGGCTCAGTGGAGGAGATATAGCATGGCATCATTCACTCCCACTTTCTCCCTGTAGGCAAACTGCAAGGGGGCCCTTTGAGTGTCAAACCTGGGGTCTGAGAAGGTGTAGAAGAAGGCACTCCAGCGTCTTCATGACATATGAAGTTAGAGCAACAGACCTGAAGTCATTGAGTTCACTGGGTCACTCCCTCTTGGGAACTGGAATGAGGCATGATGTCTTCCACAGTGTGGGAACCCTCCCCAAGCACAGGCTCAGGTTGAAGATGTGCTGTAGGGGTGCCCCCAGCTCAGCAGCACAGGACCTAAGTAGTCTAGGATGTACTTTGTCTGGACCAGCTGCTTTCCTTGTGTGGAGTTTCCTCAGCTCACCTGTAACTTGATCTGCAGTGAAGATGTGCAGAGGGGGAGGGGGGCTGCAGCGGTGCTGCAGATCAGATCTGATGCATTAATGTGTGAAGAGGGGGTAGAGGGGGCCGTGATGTTTGTGCTGTCAGCCTTTGGGAGGGTGGCATGAATACCAATAAGAGAAGATGAGGTGTTGATGTCCAGGCAGACAGAGACTGAAGCGCCAGGAGCTGAGAAAAGGGAGGGTGTGAAGGTGACTGCTGGACATGCAGGTGCTGTGGAGATCTGAATAGGGAAGTCAAACCAGTTATAGAAGATGTTGAACTCATTGGCTTTCTCTGTGTCACTGTCCATCCACTGCTTATAGCCTGTAATGGTCTTCATACCATTCCATACCTCCCTCATGCTCCTTGGCCTCTCGCAACTGGACTTTGAGCTCCCTCTGTACGCTCCTAAGCTCTTCCTGGTTGTTGTCTTTAAAGGCTGTCTTCTTCTTGTTCAGCAGGCCTTTGACATTGCTGGTTATCCAGGGCTTGTTATTAGCAAAGCAGCGTACAGTTTTCACAGGAACAACAATGTTCATGCAAAAGTTCATGTAGTCTGTCATGCAGTGTGTAATCCCCTCAGTGTCCTCCCCATATGGCTCCTGCAGTACACTCCATTCTGTGGATTTGAAACAATCCCTGGGAGCTGCTTCAGCTTCAAGAGACCATTTCCTGAATTGAGTAGTTACAGGCTGTCTCCAGACATGGGGTTTGTACTGAGGCTGCAGGTAGACCAGGTTGTGGTCAGATTTTCCCAGAGGGGACAGGGGTGTGGCCATGTATGCATCCTTCACATTGGCGTAAAGGAGATCAATTGTCCTGTTCTTCCTGGTGGGGCAGTCTACATACTGGTAAAAATAAGTGAGCACTGAGTCCAGTGTAATGTGGTTAAAATCACCAGAGATGGCAATGAAAGCCTAAGGGTGCTGGGTCTGAAGTCTCACGATGATAGCGTGTATGACGTCACACATTGTCTCAGCATCCATGCCGTAAATACAAACAACAACATAAACACAAACAACAATGGCATGTGATAGCTCCCTAGGCACACAATATTGATGAAGATGCACCACCAGCAGTTCAATATCCCGACAGCAGATTATCTCCTTCACATTCAAATGTCCTGGGTTGCACCATCTGATGTTAACAAAAAGCATGAGTCCCTCACCTTTGCTTTTGCCACTCAGTTTAGTCTCCCTGTCCACTCTCACGGTGGTGAAGCCGGGAATGCCCACGTTGGCATCGGGAATGTTGCCGGTTAGCCACGTTTCCGTGAGACATAAAAGACTACATTCTCAGTATAAAAGCTAATTTGAACCAGTGCTGCTAGTTCCTTCATCTGCAATTGTTAGCTACATTACCCTTACAAGTAAAAACATCTCAGCTTATCGACTGTATCTGCAGTGGAACTTCTCAGTACATCCAGCATAGGATCTGAAGTGTGTTTGGCTCTATTCTTCTCTTTTTGAAACATTTTTGGCCAAAAACTGCTGCTCCCCACAGACAGTTCAAAGACTATATTGATATTACAGAGCTGAAGCAGCAGTATTCGATATTTTGCTTAAATGTCAGACAGATCTGATCTTTTCACGTCATCTTAAAACTACATTCCTAAGTGATTTCTCATTGATTTCATATGTGACATGAGCCATATAACATATAACCAACTAGTTCTTTCTTATTTACCAAGGAAACACAGCAGTGGTACCAACTTCATTGTAAAAATATTACTGATTTTGAAAGTAACGCTATGGTTCTGCTTGGCTTCTACCTTTTTGCAGTGAGCAAGGCAATGTGACTGGTCCATTCAGCTAACATGGCAGCAGCTAGCATAATAAAACGTATGCAGGTTGATCCTTTCAGAACATCACTAAGCTCAGCAGACAGATGTGGATCAGACATTTACAAACACAAACATGAACATAAAAATAAGAAAGCTAAAAGATCAGAATCAAACAATAAGGCTTGGAATGTGAATGTAGACAAAAGGAAAATGCAACTGACTTCACAAGTATCAGCAGAAGAATGCGCAACTTTCCTTCTTCACCCATATTGTTGGCACTGTTGTGTAGGAAGGGAAAGAATTATTGCACTGGGAACTGGCTACAACTAAAGTAGGTAGACTTACAATATTCAGATTCTGCAGATGGATACATCTGTTTGGCATGAGTACTTCCACAGGCACAAACACATATATATATATATGCATGTATTACATATATAATACATACGGACAGATGTATAAATACATGTCCTGACGGTGTACAAAAACAAAGGCACATATGTGTGAGTGTTTTGTCCCTCTTTTTCCCCACAACATTAAGAGTCCTGCTGATTACAGCTTGCCCTGGTCTCTTGCCTCTGCTGGAGGAAAGAATTCATTCAGAAAGGTTGACCCGTCCTTTTCAGCAAGGCCCATTGATTGATGCTTGGAACCCTAGTGTGCCAATGGGGGTGCAGCACAGAGAACAAACAGGCACACACTCAAAGTGCCTGCCAACTGCCGTGCACACACACCCTGCTGTGTCAGAGGAGCAGGGGAGCATAGAGAGCTGTCACCCTGCAGATTAGCTCACACAGTCACAGTTTTATACAATGTCAAGACGTAGGGTCATATATGTGTCCCATGAGTATTTTAAATGGGTCATATATATATATATATATATATATATATATATATATATATATATACACATTATATAATGTGCCATTATACATGTAAGCAGCTATAGGTAATGTGTATATATGGTAATAATGTAGTAATATATGTAATAATATTATGCTCAACATGTGTTATGTAAGTACCTATACACATACACATATGTAGAATTAAGTGACTCTTTCATAATCTGCCACTCAAAATATTTGATGCCTCTGATGATGAAAAAAGCTGCTAACTTTGATGATGAAAGTGTGAAGACAAGTCTGCTAATACGAATTAATTACTAACTATACAGCTTCATTTGCAGAGAGAGCATCAGAGAGGGAGTCCACATTATCAATGTCATGCTGGTAGCAAGAAAACAATGGCCTGGTATTCCAATAAATGCAGCACTGACAGCATCACAATCTCTCTCAGACACACACACCACAGAGGAACTGCAGTAAAATCTCATGACTTCTGTTTCCTAGTAACCGTCTGAGACATTTTGCGCCCAGCAGAAGGAAGAGGGTGTAGAACTCCAGAAACACATTACGACTCATAACATATATCACCAGCTGTGTGTGTGTGTGTGTGTGTGTGTGTGTGTGTGTGTGTGTGTGTGTGTGTGTGTGTGTGTGTGTGTGTGTGTGTGTGTGTGTGTGTGTGTGTGTGTGTGTGTGTGTGTGTGTGTGTGTGTGTGTGTGTGTGTGTGTGTGTGTGTGTGTGTGTGTGTGTGTGTGTGTGTGTGTGTGTGTGTGTGTGTGTGTGTGTGTGTGTGGTTGGTATAGTGGGTAACATCTCTGCCTTCTATGCTGTAGGCTGGGGTTCAATTCCCACCTTGGCAAACACCCTACACTATACCAATAAGAGTCCTTGGGCAAGACTCCTAACACCACCTCCGCCTACCTGTGTAAAAATAATCTAATTGTAAGTCACTGTGGATAAGAGCGTCAGCCAAATGATGTTGAGTGTGGGTGTGTGCGTTGGTACTACTGCTCCAGTGTCTTAGTACGCCTTCCTCTTGCTCCCCCTGTTCTTGACAAAGGTCAAACAATAGATTACTTTAGGTCAACTTATAAACTCTCACACCAAACACACACACAGAACATTCTTAACTAGAACTAGGCTGTTCAGCTAGCTAACAGGCTAAAACAACTCCAACATTAATATTACAGCCTTGAATTAAAGTACTTACAGTATGATTCACTGTAAAACGGCAGTACGAAAGTCTAAAATGTCACTTGAATGGATTTTTCGACCGTTAAGCTCCAGGATCCAGTATTTAAATTCCTACGTAATGCACTATGTAGGGATCAGGGAGCCATTTGAGATTCAGCCCCAGAATGAGAATTTGGCAATTTGGTGACCAAAAAGTGCTTATAATGTGAAGGTTTTTGCATTAAACAGTGCTATGCTATCATATGCTCATTGTAATACAACAAAAAGTTTTAAATAGTCATGAAATGACTACAATATACAGCGATGGGCAACTGAACATTCTTTTCCTCATTGAGCAGTACATGGTTGGTATGATACCATACACTAAAAGAACTACATTTCTTTCTTTTTTTGGATTTTTACCCTATTTTTCTCATTGACATTACATTTACAGCATTTAGCAGATGCTCTTATCCAGAGCGACTTACAAGAAATGCTTTGTCTATCTAGAGAAAGTATCTTTGCTAGTTACCAATAGGATAGAGAGAAAGACAGTCCTGAGCTCAGGTACTGTTAGATACAAAAGTCAGTGTGGATACCCAGAAAAAGGAACAGAGTTGAGCACAGAACTCTGTGCCATGGAGTGCCATGCAATACAATACAATAAACTACAATACACAGTGCATTCAACAATAAAGTAAACTACAAAATACAGTGCAATACAATAAAATATGATGTACAAGTGGAGCACAATATATTGCAAACAATACTTAATTCAATGCTCATTTAAGTGATGTGTAAAGAGATGAGTCTTCAGTCTGCGTTTGAAGACAGCAAGAGACTCTGCTGTTTGGACAGCCAAATTTCCTCCAAATTTAATCGTTTCCAATTCCATTCACTAGTTAGGACTACCCCAATCACATGATGCCATCAGTGTTAGGAGGGTGAAGGCTAGCACAGGCTTGCTCCGAGACCGGCGAAACCAGCCACCACTTCTTTTCGAACTGCTGCTCACGCAACGTCACTGGACAGCCGAATGCATTCAGAGGAAAGCGCCAACCGCCAGATCTGTTACGTCAGCTAACAGACACCTGCGCTAACTAGCATCACATTGAGTGATGCGGGAGATGGGAGAGCCATCCTACACACTCACAGAGAGCGAGGCCAATTGTGCTCTCTTGGACTCCCAGCTGCGGATGGCTGTAGCATCACCAGGGATCGAACTCGTAATCTCTGTATTCTCCGTATTTCTTAATGGAATACTTGTTAATGTCAATTATTAATAATAATAAGTTATTTTCTGAAAATGTTGTATTTTATCATATTTTATGTTGGCCACCATGTTACAAAAGCCACTAGAGCTTGTGCATTACTGCAATTTTTTCATATGGAAGGGAATTTTAGGCTTGGCGTTGTGCTTAGGATCACCCTTGCCATGATAGTCGTAGTAACATATAATAGATTTAATAATACATAATAGAGACTAGCTGTCATTTAGCTTGATCAACAAACGTTTTTCATCAGAATCTGATAAAACCTGGTGCACGAAAGCAAAGACATACATGAGAGGAAAGATTCTGATACCTGTGATAATTTTAGGAGCTTGGCAGATTTTGATTGGCCATAATACAGTGACCACACCCACAGAAAACAAATCACATTACCATAAAATATGCAGCATAATGCATCATCATAATGGTGCTGTTTTTACAGTTAATCTCATGAATGGAAAAAAGTGAAGGGAAAAAATTCTGAAACTATCGAGGTCCGGACCTCTGTGTCCTAGTAGTTAGTTACAGCCATGCGCACAGATACTTGAATACTAAATTAACTCTTTGAAGAGCAAGTATTCAAACAATGAAATCACTATATAGGTACTCTTTACTTGTCTTGTTTAATAAGTAGTGATAAAATATGACATATGTGACATTTCTATTCATTCATTTTCTTGTGCAAAAAGGCAGTTTGTGACACAAACTGATTAAAAACTAAGCTTTTTTAGTTTTGTCAGATCACACTCTTTCCAAGTCAAATAAGTATTAATAAAGGAGGAGAGTGGATTAAATGGTAGAAACATCATTGGCTGTGTTTACATGCAAAGATTTTTGCCAATCCAATTGAATACATTCTGAATACAGATTAAGACAGATTAAGTGTTTATATGCTCACTCTACTCAACAATCTGATGATAACCTTTGTTTACATGCACACTACAAGTAATCTGATCAAAAATGGTGCTCATGTGTGGATTAAAACTTCGAGTAAATGTTACAGTCGGACTAGGCTATTCCAACTGAGGTGTATACATGGACATATTCTATTCCGATTGAGCTATTAATTGGATTATTAATGGATTATTAGGCTGCATGTATACGTGGCTATTTTTCTTGTGTCTGCCTTAAAGGGTTAACCAAGGATAAACTATGACCAGTCATACTTAAAAATGATTAATTGTGCAACCTCTAGTATATTTTTTCTGAGTTTTGCTACAAGGTCAGAACATGTTTGTCCTTAAAATGTACAAATGAAATGCACAAACATGTCTTCCCAGCCTAGAGGACTCCACTCCTTCCTGTTTCTCTTAATGTAGACTGGAAGCTGAGAAAATGACCTTTTTGGAGGCCCAAATGATACAAATAAGGCTTGACATTTGCCAAAAATTTTTAATCAACAGAAACTGAAATAGTAAAAAAAACATCTGATGGGTTCTGGCATCTCCTAATGTGAAAAGGGTATAGGTGTAGATTCTGATGTGATCACTCATGCCAGGGCTGTTTTGTGCTCGAGTAGTCTTTCAGGCTTCAGAGAGCTCATCCCCATGGCATTGCTCAAATCCTACCAGAAATAAACACTCCTGATCTGCTGCGCTTCCACAGAACTTCATATTTTTACGAAACTGTTCACAGATATAATCATTTGACTGAGCCACTGGATTGCTCCCAGTGATGTTACTATCTGCTGTACTACAAGAGGAACTTTTGTTCCTGTGGTTTCACAGAGCTACAAGCCATGTTCACTGATTTAAGCACTACTTGCTGCAAGTCCTGTTAAATATCTTTACAGTACTGTACATCTCTGTCTGTGGCATGCATACTGGTGTGTAAGAAAACCTTGGACACAGAGTGTCTGACATCTATGACTCACTAAGCTGGCATAACCGTCAAGACTGTCAGGTGCATTCTGGCTGGCTGAAATCATGCATCAAAAGGTAGGAGTTTTCTTTGCAGCAAATAATGAGATACTCAGTTGTGTTGACTATTGCGCACCCCTTTGTTTCCTGTGGGTGTGTTTTTATTGCAGCCCTGTCATAAAAATCACCTGCTGCCACATGTTACACAGAAACAATAATCTGTTGTTTTTTACTGTTCATGTCAGATGACCTGTACCTGTTAAAGCAATGAGTATACAAACAATGAAAAAACTAAATGAAATCAAATTTACCAATGAACACATAAATACACTTAATAAGTACTGTTGTGTTTGTACCATAAGAAGCCAATCTTAAGCAGTCAAGCAGTCCTTAAGCAGTCTGCTGGTTCCAACAGCAGTGATATCCCACATGACAAGGTGAGTCCAATCTTAAAAGAAATTGTGAGATATTTTTGTTGTCACATCAAAGCATTGAAAATCTGTTATAATCATTTTATTTTTTTTACTCCATTAAAGAACATTATATGCCTTTACATTGTTTGAACATAAATTGGATCAACAGAAATGGCCCAGAATGAAATTCTGCTTCATCAAGACACATTAAAAGGGAAACCGCTTAAATGGTCAGGCCAGCAGGTGGAGAATAGCAGGAGCACTGGACTCCATTAAGTCTGGGATTTTAAGGGGTTAAGAACGCTTCTTCCTTCTCTTGGATAGTTACTATTTTGGTACAAGATTTTAGGGGTGAAAGGTTCAACTTTCAGTGTGATTCACGATGCTTAGTTCATGACTCAAATTCAAATGAAAAGCTGGTCACTACAATCATTACACCACGTACTATCGACATGAGAGCTGTGAGGCAGGAGGTGTGAGATGCTGATTGCTGCTGACTGTTTGCAAACTTTGATACTCAAACAACATTGGATGGCATAATTAACAGCATGTCCATTCTCCTCGATGTACTCTCACATCTCTACCATGCACTCTGTCACAATCTCACGATATATTGTTAAAGCACTAATCTGTACAGTGTGAAATGTAAATAGGAGTGGTGAACTTTCCCTTTAACAGATCATCACCCCACACTGCAACTGACAGCAGACAACGAACAAATCGTCAAAGCTCAGGCTTAGACTAGCTTAGGGTGAGAATATAGAATGTAAGAAAGGCTTAGACACACACACACACACACACACACACAAATGGTACCAGTATACAGGGCAGTGATACAGCAGAGAGAGCACCGTGGAAAATGATGCACACCGAAGGAGAAATGATGCCAAACAGCAAAATTGCACAGTGATACTACTCTATCTGCAATCTAACACCAGAGGAAAAAAGGAGAGATGGTATTGGTTGGGGAAATGAGAGAGAGGGAGAGAGAGAGAGAAAGAGAGAGAAGGTGTCGAAAGGACAGAGGAACAGATGGAGCAAGCAAAATACAGCATCCCACTCTCCCTCTCTCTATCTCTTTCTATTTATCTTTCACTCTACCTAGCCTCTCTTTCAGATCTCTAACTTATCCCTATTTTGTATTCTGGAAGGTCCATCCCTCACCCGCCCCTCATTTCGGCCTGGCAAAAAGCTGAAGTGATAGCTGAAAAAAGAGGGAGTGAGCAAATTGTCAGAGTGAAACAGAGAGAGAGAGAGAAGTGAGGCTGAATACTATTTACTATTTTAGAACACACATTTTTTTATACCTTGTAGTATATGTAACTATATGTAATAATAATAATGCATCCCATACATGCTATATACATGTAAGTACATGTAGATATTAGGCATTCACCCCATACATCCTAATAATAATAATAATAATATTCCAAAGATACTCATCACATAATGTAAATGTAAATGTACATCATAATGTAAATTAAAGTGAGGAAAATGTAATGCCTTCTGTCTATATATATAGTGTGTGTGTGTACCTATACATAATAACAGCATTTCCCATATGTATACATATCATAACAACATGTAATATGTATTATGCAATTACCTATGTATAATAATAATAATAATAACATATACCATATGTCAATATGTGGACACACCTGTTAATCATTGAATTCAGGTGTTTCATTGCCACAGGTGTATAAAATCAAGCACCTAGCCATACAGTCTGTCTTTACAAGCATGAGTGAAAGAATGGGTTGTTCTAAAGAGCTCTGTGAATTCAAGTGTGGTACTGTAATAGGATGCTACCATTGCAACAAGTCAGTTCATGAGATTTCTTTGCTCCTAGGTATTACACAATCAATTGTGAGTGGTATTATTGAAAATTAGAAGCATTTAGGAACCACAGCAACTCAGACATGAAGTGTCAGACCATGTAAAGTTACAGAGTGGGTGTCCAAGTGCTGAGGAGCATAGTGCATAAAAGTCATCAACGCTCTACTGATTCAGTAACTGCAGAGATCCAAACCTCCTCTGGCATTAACATCAGCACAAAACCTGTGGCCAAGCAGCTGCATGCAAGCCTTATATCACCAAGCACGATGCCAAGCATCGGATGGAGTAGTGTGGACTCTGAAGCAGTGTAAATGTATTATGTTAAGTGACAAATCATGCGTCTCTATCTCTGTCTACCTGATGTCTACCCGATATTACGTGCCTCACTGCATTGTGTCAACTGTAAAGTTTGGTGTAGGAGGAATAATGATATGGGTTGTTCAGGGGTTGGCCTAGGACCCTTAGTTTCAGTGAAGGGACATCTTAATGCTTCAGCAGGCCAAGACATTTTGGACAACCAAATGCTTCCAACTTTTTGGGAACATTTTGGGGTAGAACCTTTTCTGTTCCAGCATGACTGTGCATCAGACACACAAAGCAAGCTCCATGAAGGCTTGGTGGGTCAGTTTGGTGTAGAAGAATTTGACTGGCCCACACAGAGCCCTGACCTCAACCTCATCAAACACCTTTGGGATGAACTTGCATCACGAATCATGCATGTCCTGAAAAAGTATAAAAACTAACACATGCACAGGCACACACACACACACACACACACACACACATTTATAGAGGTGACAGTTGGGTCACTTGCTCCACTCAGAGAAAGTCTGTTTAAAAATGCAGCTGATGTTAAACGTTTCACTCTCTCACTCACTCATTATTAAACACCATCCCCTCAGGACACACACAGACAGACGACAAGACAGACGACCCCTCTCTTCTCCTCCTCTCTTCTCGTCTCCCTCTTTCCTTCCCTCTCTAACTCCTCAGACGACCCTGCCTTGTGGCACACTAATCAAATCCAGAGTACCGACTCTATCCCAGTCAATTTGCATTTGCTCTGACGAGGCTAAGAGGCTGTGCCAAGTTCCATGAAAAGTTACACTGACTGCTGAGCAGCTCTGGGCTACGATGTGCTGCCAGCCGCCATTGTAAATAAGAATCTGTTCTTAATTGGCTAACAGAATTAAACCCTTAAACTCCAAAGAACTCTTGGCGGCTCCAGACTTTAATTCCTCACTCTCACAACTACATAACTTACAAATTAGTTTCATAGTAGTTACTGAATAATGTAGAGTGGTAAATGAGTAAGAAGCCTTAAAGAATTTCTTCAGTGTTTTCAACCTAATCTCTATCTGTCATCTCTTAGTATACTGGTGATGTTCACAGGCGGTAACTTTAGTGCATTTCCTTGTACTCAATACTCAGAAATACTTGTACTCAGAAATTCTGCTGACTCGAAACTAACGTATAATAGCAGTAGCTAAATTCTGTCATTAAACATATTTTCAGAGAATATGTTGAATAATCTTTGTCAAAAAAACTTTATTGGGTTTTATTGGTATAATATGTCCAGGTAGTTGCTACGGTATTGCTTCAAGGTTGTTTTGGTATTCCAGCTGTTAGGACAATGCTTTACTTGTCAGGTTAGCTTGACAGGGTGATGCTGTTACTATGTTGTTAAGGTGTTGTTAAACTACTGCTATGGTATCCCAGGTGGTTGCTAAGATGTGGCTAGACCATTGGTATGCTTGAACAGATGATTGCTATGGTGTTACTAGGTTGTTGCTATGCCATCCCAAGTGATTACTAAGTATAACTCAGTTTCAGAATGCTAAGCATTCCTCCTGGTATCCTAGGTCATTGCTAAGATATAGCTACACCATTGGTATGGTTGTTTCTAATGTGTTGTTAGGTTGCTGTTCTAGGGCATTGCTATGTTGTTGCTAGTCAGTATACCTTCTAAAGTAGTTGCTAAATACAGTTTCAAGATGTTGGGTACTCTCCGCAATAATCCAATGAAAAAATATGTGTTTGGACGAAGTTAATCTGAATAAAAAAGCACAAGCAACCTTTTTAGATATAGACTTTATGCCATCCTAGAAATGTTGTGGTTCTAGTTTGAAAGCTATGGGAGGAGTAACAATGCAATTTTTTACTGTAGAAGAATTATAAAAAGAAATTTAATAATTAGTATTTTATAGTTTTTTAGTATTTTATAATTAAAGAATGTATGGCAGTGCAGAGGGGTGGGCGGAGTTTTCACAGATCCAGAGGTATCAGGTTAGATATCATGGACGTTTTTTGGGCCATGTCATACATCTTTACATATTAACATCACAGGCTTTAAAAGAACAATTGGTTCAATGTTTTAAGTGCAAAATCAACATTACACTGATGAAGGTATTATGACAACAGTCGATCGATAATTCACTTACACATTCAACATACCCATTATAATTAGATTCATCTGCTCAGGGAAGAGCAAACTGCTCTTCCACACACTATGTGCAATTACACTTTTCCACCAGAGAGGTCTCCAAATCCCCAAATCTTACACAGTGCGGCTATAGGTAACTGGAAGTGTTCTTTAAACTGTGTTAATGCTCAAAAGTTGGATAAAAATTGTAACAGTATAACCTTGGTAGGACATTCCCTTACGCACATTTATTTCATCCTAAATTCTGCACTACTAAAGTATAACAGTAGTAGATTTGACTTCACCATATGCAGTCATCATGTTCTCTGTTCTGGCACCCAGGTGGTGGAATGAACTCCCACTGGCTGTCCGAACAGCAGAGTCTCTTGCTGTCTTCAAATGTAGACTGAAGACTCATCTCTTTACACAGCACTTAAATGAGCATTGAATTATAAGATGCACTTATTTTATTGTACTGCACTGTGTATTGTAGTTTATTGTATTGTATCTTATTGTTATTGTATTGCATTGAATGGCACAGAGTTCTGCGTTCAACTCTGTTTCTTTTTCTCGGTGTCTGCAGTGACATTTTTGTTTCTAGCAGTATCTGAGCTCAGGACTGTCTTTTCTCTAAGCTACTGGTAACTAGTAAAGATACTTTCTCTAGATTGACAAAGCACTTCTTGTAAGTCGCTCTGGATAAGAGTGTCTGCTAAATACTGTAAATGTAAATGTAAATGTAAATCATGCATTTCAAACATTTTTTCAGCAACTGCCTAATTGCTTCTATTATATAATGACTGTGAGTGGGCTTCCTGTTCTTTACAGGGATAGAAAGGTTGGAAAACACTGGAGTATTCCTTTAACTATGAGACCACATCAGTACATTCGGATTACCATTCCGATTGCAAAAATTGCCAGACATGACAGGTTAAAAAAAAAAAAACTAAACTATGAGACCACAGAAGAATGGAAGACATATGAATTTTTTCAGTGCAAAAGACTGGTCCAGAATGAATCAGGGGTCCTCACTGTTATTTTTTCCAAAGAAGCCACCTATTTGTTCAGCAACAACAGGCAAATTTACTGCTGTTCTTTCAGTTAATCTGTCTTCATATATTCACATCCAGCATACAATGTACTCACATAATGTAGCCAATATAACCATGGCTCCTTCTCCTTCATTGTTTTATGGTTGATTTGCAGTTGCACTGTGCTCTGTTTTCCTTAGACTCTATATTACTTTTCCTCTGTTGTTTTTAAACAGATATTTCTGTTTATTTGTGCAGGCTCTCTTTTACTAACACTGAAGCTCATCATCCTGCAGTAAAGTAAGTGAATGAGCAGCTAATGCCAAGTTAAAACCCTCTGCTAACACAGGTCATCACTGGGGCTGTCTTGTAAGCCATGTTAGTTCGCTCTTAAAAAAGATGGTACGTCAATGGTTCTTTAGTAAGGAAAATGGTTCTATATAGAGCCATGAACACTCAAAGAAACTTTTACACGATTAAAGGGTTCTTTGCATCATGAAAAGGTTCTTCAGATTGATGGAAAATGTGCATGAATGTGGTATAGACAGTTCTATATAGAACCTTCTTGAAAATGGTTCTATATAGCACCCAATACGGTTCTGCTATTGTTACAAGCTTGACATCATAACAATAGAAGAACCCGCCTGGGTGCTATAGAACCCTTATCAAAAACCCTTTCATGATGCAAAGAATTTGAGTGTCCATGGTTTTATATATATATATATATAGTTAGGTTTCAGGAGGTGCACTTTGTAATGGTGTGGAGCGATGATGAGGCGGACGCATGTGCGGAGATAAGCAAGATTTATTGAGGGCAAATCCATAATCTGGGTCGAGATGGTACAGAGTCAGAGCCAATTCGGAGAACAGGAGGGACAGACATAACGCAAAATGAGCACAAGGTCTCTGGAGGCCAGAAGAAACACAAAACAAAACAATTCAAATCATACATCAAACCAAGACCAGCAAACACACAGGGGAAAACACAGGGCTTAAATACAACAGGGATAACAATGGTTCACAAGACACAGGTGGAAAACAGGTGGAACAAATCAGGGGGCATAACCGAGAGGAAACCAAACAAAGAAGCACATGGACATGTAAACAGACACACATGGAAGACTGGGAGGAGTTTTGAATGTTGCACTAGGCATTGGCTGCCTAATGACATAGGCCATGATATTTTCCAGTAATCATCAAAGGTCTCATGCCCAATATTTTCCTATTTTGTATTTTTTTCCTGTTTTTCCCACTTAGGACATTTGTGTGGTTTTATAAAACAAAATAATTTATTTTTACATGACCTTGTAAAACAACCTCTCTTTATGGTTGTTATATGTTGTTTTTGTTATTGTGTCTTCAATACTGATATATGTAAATGACCTCTGTGCTGATGGGCTGTCTCATTCAAAAAGCACTCCAGGCTAAAGCACGTCTAAATGGGTGGAGTTAAACTGCTGCAGGCTGAATAGGGGAATATAGGTGCTGATTTTTGTGACATCACGTTGGTTGTTAGGGGTTTGCTAAGGTGATGCTAGGCTGTTGCTATGGTATTCCAGGTGGTTGTTAAGGTGTTGTTAGACTATTGCTATAGTATCCCATGTAGGTGCTAAAATGTAGCTAGATTGTTACTATGGCATCCCAGGTGGTGGCTAAGATGTAGTGAGATTGTTGTTATAGTATCCCAGGCGGTTGCTAAGATGTTGCTAGGTTGTTGCTAGTTGCTAGTTGGTTTCATTATGTTGAGCATTAAACCAATGAAAAAATGAACTGTGTTTGAACTGTGTTGTATAAACAACATAAGTTGAACTGGTTAAAAAAGAAGTGGTTAAAAAAAAAAGAAAAAAAACAGAAAAACAGTTCACTCAAAACAGTTAATTGTTGCAGCTCAGTCTCCATTATATGGAATGCCTGAACAGGGAAGTGAATGGTACACTTTAAAACTTTAACAATGTTTACAAAACTACATTAAACTCTTCTATTTTAAAAAAGTGAGGACATTTTGACATTCCATTATATGAGCCCTTTAACAATGTTTACAAAGCTATTCAAACATTTTTTTTAAACAAAAACAATGAAAAATCATTCCTCCATGATATGGGCCCTTTAAATGCCAAGGGAGTCCAATTCAGGCTTTGTGAGCTGCAGAATGCCACGCAGCTGTGTATTAAGAGCAGTTCATTCAGTGTGAGCTTCAGCCAGAGGACCAGCTATCATGCTGTTAGTATACATTGTTCATGATGGATGGCTGCGGATAAAAGTTCAACTAATGACTTCCATTAGTTAAGTGAATAACTGAGGTGGCTGCTTACGGGGTCTAACTGCTAATGGCCATTGTCCTTAGCTAATGGCTAATTGCTATTGTTCTTAGCTAATGGCTGCTGGCTAGCGCAGGCTCAAGGGGCCTGTGTGAGTAATGAAGGAGTGCCTGTGTCTGCAGTGTCAGACGAAAGGCTCCAGCCAAACCAGACTGACCTAGTTGCTGAAAGAGAGGAATTACAAACGTGGCTGAGTCGCAGAGTGGAGCGCTATTTCAGTCAGGCAGGTGAGACAAGATGTCAGGGCTACTTTACTCAACGAAGAGAGAGGATAGGGAGAGAGAGGGGCAGACAGAGAGAGAGACAGAGAGAGAGAGAGAGAGAGAGAGAGAGAGAGAGAGAGAGAGAGAGAGAGAGAGAATAGATAAAGAAAGAGGGAGAGAGAGAGGGAGGAAAGAATGAGAGAGAGAGACAGAAAGAGTGGGTGAGATGATGGGAAGGGAAGAAAACAGGTAAGAGAATATAAAAGAGGGGTAGGGTAAGTAAGAGGGGCAGAAAGAGAGAAAAGAGATGGAGATAAATGAGAGTGTGTGAAAGAGAGAAGGGAGAGAAAAGGAAAAAGGGTGAAAGAGTGGGAGAGAGAAGATAATGAGAGGAAGGATAGACAGAGCAAGAAGAGAGACAGAAAAAGTGATCGAGGGTGCATAGACAGAGAACAGCAAAAGACAAAGTATAGAGAGAGAGAGAGAGAGAGAAAGAGACAGTGGTGGAAGTAACAGGGAGGGAGAGAGAAAATAAAAGAGGGGTAGAGCAAGAGAGGGAACAGAGAGCGAGAAAGGAGATGGAGACAGACAATAGACAGAGAAAGAGACAAAGAGTGAACGAAAGAAGAGAAAAGGAAAAAGGGTGAAAGAGAGAGATAGAGGGGATAATAGAGAAAAGAGAGAGATACTGATATTAAGAGAGAGCAAGGAGAGAGAGACAGAAAAAGTAAGAAAGGGTGGATAGAGAGAACAGCAAGATAAAAGTATAGAGAGGGACAAAGAGAGAGAAAGAAAGAGAAAAAAGAGCAAGAAAGAGAAAGGGAAAAAGAAACAGGACAGAGAATGTGAGAAAGAAGAGAGAGAGAGGGAGAGTGAGAGAGATAGAGAGAGAGTGTGTGTATGTGTTTAGTCAGCTACCAGGGGACTAAGAGAGAGAGATACTTACATATGCATGAAGGCTTACAGGCCTTCAGACTTTACATGATTCTTCTCTTATTAAAAAAAAAACCTCCATAAAGCTTGCATTCCAGCAAAACTGAATTATTCCAAACATAAACAACTGAAGTCTGTATGTATATGAGCCACGCAGACTGTACTTAAACACGGCAGATGTGAAAAACTTTGCCTTGCAATTAAATATGTGGAATAACTTACTGCTAAAACGGACAAGCAGAGAACACAGTTACATGGTTACCACGGTGCCCAGCCTCTTTCACACGTTGTCTCCACGGTGACGGTGGAAAAGCCAATCACTGCATTGACTGCAGGAGAGAGCATGGAGGATTGGCTCCCTGCATGGCTGCTGCAGTGAAGAGTGATTGCCTCATAGTGAGAGTTAGAATAGTTAAATGATGGAGAGAGCAAGAGAGAGAAGAGAGAGAGAGACAGAGAGAACAAGCATAGAGTTGCACACTTCTTACTCCATCTCAGAAGAGAGGCAGAAATCTAATTTATCTAACATAATTTATCTAATATTAATAAAAAGGTCATCAATGAACTCTCCAAGGTGCCAACTACAGCCAAACTCATTGGCCACTGAAAGGGTTTATTAGAAACACCCACAGCTCCACTTTGCTTTGTACAATTGGAGACTGAAGCCCATCTGTTTTATCACAATTAACGATAGCCATCCTCAGGCCCCACATCAATGGTCAGTTTCTGACCACTGAGCTGCTCATAGCACCCTCTCACCCTAGCACTGGCATTAGCAAGGTTTTCATCCATGATTTTATATGTATTTTTAAATATTGAATTAAAAAGATTTGATGGAATAGACTTGCAGAACTTCACATAAAGGTTTGTGCACTAGTTTAAGTGTAATATTAGATGGGAGGCAGACTGAAGATGCCTAGTCAATCGATGGACATTTCCTGAACCTCTGAATGTGTATTCTGTCTCCATGATTTTATGATGTGAAGTACAGCCACAACATGAAACAACAGAACAACGAGAAGTTGCTCAACGTTAAAGATTTCTCTTTAATCTGTATGATGGGTATCTGGTTAAAGATGTGTATAAAACCCCTTTCATCCTAATAAGAAACTGCAGCACATGGTATTTATTTTGTATGCATTGTCACACTGTTAGGACAGACCAGGTTTAGTTTTTGTCATGTAATAAAGCTAATGTTAGCAAGGTCACAAGTTTATTGCTGTTTCGATTACCTGCAACAACAGGGCTAGGCCCATCACAATTATAATATAAATAATATTAGCTGCCGATTACACACACACACACACACACACACACACACACACACACACACACACACACACACATCTTCTAAGCTGCAGTACTCACTGCTGCCCATAAAAGTTATTACTAACAAATATCACGTAAACAAACATTACTCACAGCTATACGTATAACACGTTATAGCACCAAATCAAAGGTTAGAACTTTTGTTGCTTATGGAAAATCTCATAACATGCCTCAGTAAAAGCAATATCTTTTTTATGTGTTTTCTTGAACCCAACTGACATTCTGTTTCTTCTGTTTTCTTCACAGAACAATAGGATTGTGAAAACTAACAACTATGAATAATAATTGTGGTCAGCCTAAATATTGCAGTCAGCTCAAATAATTAGTCATGTTATCAGAGTGGAAAGATCAGTTTACAATAGAATTTAGCAGCACCAAAACATCTTTAGTAGCACAGTAGTTTGCAACTATTAACAATGACAACATTAGGAGCATATATACACACATACACACAAATTCTGAAACCACTTATCCTTCTTGGTCTGCAGCCTATTCCAGTGGTTACGGGGCAGAAGGTTGCCAGTCCATCACAGGGCACACTGACAGACACATACATTCACACCTAGGAGCAATTTAGTGTGTGAATTAGCCTGACTGCGTGTCTTTGGACTGTGGAAAGAAACACACAGACACAGGGAGACCATGCAAACTCCACCACACAGGTCACCCACCCGGAATCAAACTAAGACCCTTCTTGCTGTGTGGCAACTGCGCTACCCACAGTGCCACCTTGCCACCCTTAGGAGCGTATAGTTTACCAGTATTTTGATGTTTTATCACAAGCTCTGTTTTCTCTTATAATGAATAACTTACAAACAAGTATCAGGATTGGAGGGATATCTTGTTGTATCAGTGCTACAAACATTAACCAACTGTTAAGCTGTTATTTAACACTGATTTATCCTATAGTGGTCCTGCAAGGTAAGTCTTTAGCAGACCAAAGCAGTCAAACACTAAACACAGACCAAGCCCCTTCAACTGCCATCTAACAACTTAATTTTCCCAACACATTCTCAACAAGCAAACACTATCAGGAGCCTACTGGGCAATAATGAGAGCACAGCCCCTCTTTGACCTTATTAGCAGGCTCTTTATGGGCAGAGAGATGGGGGTAGGAGGAGAGGAGGAAGTGGAGATGGGAAAGAGATGTCAACAGAGATCTGTCTGTTCATTCATAAAGCTCTATCGATCCATTGGAGAAAAAAAATGCTAAGAAAGCATTTGGATGGCACTTTCTGTACAGCACAGCAGAATTACACACTGGCTGATTTATGATTCTGCCTCATGTAAAACATGTCAGCAGCTCAGGACAACAGGATTTATGAAACATATCTTGCTGGGGTATGTATACACATTTAAAATACATAAAGTACCTCTGGGTGCAATTACTGAGTATTTAAACACAAATTTTCTTGAGGGGTAAAACACGTTTAACAAAACTGGGGTTGACTTAATTTTCACCACCCCTGTTTTAACAAGACTTAAGTGTCATTTTGCAAATATGTTAATATGATATTATTTCTCTCAGTCATGTTTCACATACCTTTACAGAGCAATTAACACAGATCCCATAGAAACATACAAAGGTTAATTGGATATTTATACAAACATTTCCTGGCAGCTTCCAGAAAATACTCTCACAGTTCTAAACAACAGCACCCATGTGAACTACATAGTGCACACTTGCTCTCTCAGCAGTCATCACCAGTTGCTGATGAAAGCACTGATAAAGGAGTTTTTAGAGGAGTGTTTATCAGATGAGAAACAGGTAAGCTGAGTTAAAAATCACAGATGTACCTACTGAGACTGTGAAGCCTGCAAACAATTGATTCTACCAGAGACACTATAATCATGTGTTTCAAAACAATTTACTGCACAAACTCATCCACCATAAAAAAGATTTCACCTGAGATATTCAGAAACATTTGTTTCTCTTTTTTGCTCTTTGCAATGCTCATGGAATTAGAAAGTTGAGAAAGTCATTCGAAAGTCGAGAAAATCCGTGTCTGGCACCCACAGCTAAGCACATCCGCAGCTTCATTCGCTGTAAAATCTGAATCTCTGGGGGTAGTAGCACAGTGCACATACAGGCAAACCAGTGCTTCACTGAGGTGGTCTAATTCGAGGTATGAAGGGCATACACTACTGCTCTAGTACAGGCCTGGAGCATTATTGCAGCTGCCCTGGGAAAACATGCTGTCTATCACCATGTTAGCATGACATTCACTGCTGTGAGGGAGCAGGATGTCAGGGACCCAAGCTGAGATGGTATAGATTTCCACATTTTAAAGGTAAAATTAAAGAAATAAATGCAGTACAGGAATGTGCAGACAAAACGTATTGTAGCATAGTAGTAGTTAAGTGTTTTTTTAAGAGAAGATATGTTCATGTTGGGCTGTTTTAGCTTCATTTGTACTAGGACTTTTATTGTGAAGAGTCTGAATATAAATGGAATGGTGGGTTTTCCAGAGTAGGACAGAGAGCTGTTTTTGGCTATTAGCACTGGAGAGGCTGTGTTTTTCTTCTGGCTGTATTTGGTACCATTTTCAGCAAATTCAAAATAAAGTTGTAAACTTATAACCTCGAGTCAATTAAGCTTCTCCTGGAACCTTCAAAAGTTAGAGTATTTTGCAGTTCTCTTTTAATGATAACCTATATTTATTTTTGCAAAAAAAAAAAAAAAAAACTATCAGAATCCCAAAACTAAAAATACCACCGAATACCACCCCAACGAACGAATATCCGAACAGTCGAATGTTCGGGTTCAGCCCTACTAACCTATTGAGGTTTTTAAAAAGTTAGACAATGAACAGAGTAATTTGAGGCAAAAGTAATCAAAAATAGCTACTATAACTGGTGCTACAACAGGAAATACACAACAGAACAACTGCTGTAAGATCCCAGAAAACATACCTCCAACAAATGTTACCAACCCAGTTAAAGATCTTATCAAGAAGTCCTTCCAGAGCAGGGTTCAGAATAAGTCTATGAAGATCTATAAAGTATTTATCAATATTTTCATTATTACCTGAAATCATTTGAAATCTAACACATTCCTATTCTCCATCACTACGTCCTGTAGAGCACAGAGTTCTTCATTCACTAAGCGGAGAGCTTCACTGGTCTCAATTGCTATAGTACATTGATGGGTTGCTCCCTTTTTCCATGTTCTGTCATGGAAAAGCCATGGTTTATTATCTGGTCTATAACTGGTCTATATTTCACTGTGTATTTCACTATGTTTTGTAAGCACGGCCTTCTTTAGGCCTCCCTGTATACTCAGTGTGGAATTATTTTGTACAGTGAAAAAACAAGTAACTGCTTTTTGTTACAGAACACTTAGGATTTTTTTTATTTAGTTATTTAGTACATTACAATGAAATGCATCTCTGGTAAAAAAAAATACCCAGGAGACAAGAAAACGTTTCACATTGCGAAATTCTTACACATCACCTCATAACGATATAATGGTTGATATCCCAGTTACAGTAAGTCACCTTAAATCATCCACTTGTAGTCTTGTAGCCAACCAATTTTTTAAAGAACATGTTTCACTCAGTAGCAGCAGACACTCTTCAGATAGTAAACTCCTAACTCATGTTGGCATTTTTCCTAACAAGTTAAAAACTGCAGTTGTGAAGCCTCTCTTAAAAAAGAAAAATTTAGAAGCAACTCTGTTGAGTAATTACAGACTTCGATTTCAAATCTACCTTTCATTGGAAAAATTATTGAGAAAATTGTATTCAAGCAACTTATTGGGGTTCTATCCTTAAATAGCTATCAAGACAATTTTCAGGCAGGTTTTCAGTCTATTCGGTTAAATTCTTGGGTCACTCTTATCGAATTTATACATGGTGCTTCTTGGCCATATACTACAAGACTATGGGATATATTACCTTATAGCTATGTAGATGATACTTAGATCTACTTGGCCCTCTTTCCAAACAACCATGGTCCTCTTAAATCACTTTGCTTGGACATCACTAACGGGATCAGACAAAATGTTCTGCAGTTAAATAAAGATAAAACAGATTATTTTATTTGTGAATAGCAATGAGAAGCACATGAGAGGAACATGAGGATGAAGAAGAACCACTGACAGCAACCAAGAACTAATATATCTAAAAGTGGCACAAGCAAAAATAACAAGAGGAACTAAGACTCAAAAGTACTAAAGTACTAAGTGCACAAGGAAGAACCACTAACAAGAGCCAAACTTTAAAAGAAAAAACTCCCTAAGAACATGAGGAAGAAACAATGAAAGGAACCAAGATTCACAAGGAAAAATTACCCAAGAATGTGCAAATGAGCCACAAACCCATTTTCCTCTAAGCCATACCAGATACTCATGATATAAATTCACTAGAGGTCAATTACGCTCCTAACATGCAATCGCCTGTCTGCCAATTTATTTTTATCTTGGCTGGCCGGTGTTGCAATTTAATGAAGTAAATCATGCCAGCTAAGTGCGTGCACACTGCATTTAAATGGTGTTGCTATGCTTTGAGAAAATGTCAGTAGTTTTAAAATATTTCAAATTGTGTGAAGAGCCTGTGTGTCTCATTTCACTGGGTTCATTCGGCCTGCAAAGAGCTTTTAACAATGTTACTCTAAGCAGGCAGGCTTGCATTCATGCTGTCGAATAAAAGTCAAATAAATAACTATTCTTTTTTATCAATAACAATTATTGCATATATTTTGACAAAGATGTGTATGGTTCATCAAATGAACAGGATTTTCACCTTTTTTAGGTAAGCAAGCAAGTCAACATTGTTTTAATATTAAGTCAATAAAAAATCTTTTTATTGTGTTTGAATGCAAATTTTTTCAACAGGCAGATGTGCATGACTGTCTGTTTTATCTCGGTATAGTCGTCTTTGTTGAAAGATGTGAATCGTTTTCACAGCGGAGGGTTCTCACCCCTCCCCCTTTAACACCTCAGTACACGCCAGCAGCTCAACGGTCCCAACATTTCACACACAGAGAGCCAACAGTGAGTGAGTTTACATGCACTCAATACTCTAATCATAATCAGATTTCTGCAGTTATTCGATTATTCAAATCGTCATGTAAACAACATACTCCCACCTAGAAACCAGAGAGCTGGATTTCAGTTCAGTAGTCAGATTTCTCAGAGCATGTAAACTCTTACTTTGATTTCTTTCAGATTTCTCAGTCTCCGCATGTGCAAAACAGACTGCTGTACTGGAAATAAGCAAGTGGTGTTGTCGCAAGATGAAGCAAAACACTTACGGAAAAACGCTGAAAACAACTACATTCTCTAATAAATTAAGGATTTAAATATTCTTTATCTTCTAGATGAGGTATGTTCATTACATTCAGTTAAATTGGTGCAATGGTTTTTTAAAGCCGCGTCATGCAGTTTGAGTTGTACATTCTGTTTATGTCACGTCTTCTTCTGTGAGTTTATTGGCTGGTTGTAAAGCAGAAATATGATTTTCAGAGTTTCCTCATTATCTTATTACTCAAGTGCATATAAACATCTTGATCGGATTACTGTCAAAATCTCATTTTCTGTAGTTATCAGATTATTAAGTGCATGCAAATGTTTGTCCATCATTGTCCTAGTTAATCTGGGAAAAAATATTTCATTTGATTATATAAATTAAAAGTATCCCAAAATTTCTTGCTGGCAGAAACTACATAACAGTGATATTAGATGGTGACCAGTAGGGTACCTTCTTTCGGCAGGCCCCTTACTGGTCACCATCTAATATCACTGTTATGTAGTTTCTTGACAGGATAAAGGAATGTTTTCATTTCTTAATTAGTCCACCGGTATAGATTTTGATTATTTGTTAGGATATTGTGTTTCCATTATGTTAAATCACATTTTTTTCCACCTGCAAAAAGCTCACCACAGGTAAGCATTCAAACCTCTCTGTGAATTTTGATGATTTTATTCAAAGCCTTGCTATTTCCATCAATTCAAAATGTCAAAATTTGCATAAAAATACATGAATGGGAGTTTTTGATGCCTGTTGCTTTAAAAATTATGGCTAATAAAAATCAGCCAAAAAAACTGAACATGCTACAAAGGGTTTTTACAACAATGGAACCACTTTTGGTTTTTGAAAGAACCAAGAACATTTTAAACCATTTAAAGAACCTTCACATAATCTAAAGGTTCTATACAAAGAGTGCCTCAAAGAACCTCAGGATCAGGGGTCTTAGGGAAAATATCCTCAAGCAAAGGTCCGGAATATCATAATGTTGCATCATGATTCAGTGCCATATACTGGAAACTGAAGTAGCCTAGTAGCTTTATTAACATTTTATGTAGTCAACAACTGAATGTAAAATCAAATAAAGTACAATTCAGTAATATTTCTACAACATTTATGGTTGGTTCTCAATTTTAAGAGCCCACCATGTAAAATAATCTGGCTCACTTTCTTCTCTGAATCACCTCGTCTCTCTCCTGTGTGTGTATCTGTTTGGCTGAGTAGCCTCACATGTGATATTTACTACGCTTGCAATTGGTCTGTGAGTTTCCTGGGTGCTAAAGCAGTAGCGTAAAGGCTAGAAAAGCTATGCTGATTAAAATAGGACCACCCAGTCAAAAATAAATAATTCTCCATAGTTTAACAGCAATAGGTGCAGGTCCGCATAGGGTCTGGGTCCCGATTCAGACCTCGTCCTCCTATTAGGCACCTCTGCTTTAGATTATGTGGAGTCTTTATAATTAAAAGATTCTTCACACTCATACTCTCACATCTTCACAAAAATGGTCTCTATAGAAACACACATCATTCTTTAGGGACCTAAAAGTGGTTCTGTCATTGCATCATGCAAAGAAGCCTTTTAGGAACCTTTAAGAGTGTAGGAAAAAATAGTCATCCATAAAAGGGTCTAAAATTTGCTGATGAACACTTGCCAGTGTCTTTCTGGTCCTATCCCACACACTGCCACTGCACATGTTGGTGTGAAGACCTCTCACACCACTCTGGGTAAATTTAGACTTCTACCAAGAAGATTTTCACCCACCACAGAGCAACGTTATTACACAGCTGTACGTACAAACCCTCATTCATATCAACAGTTCCAGACTGCATGTGCTTGTACAGGAGATGGAGTGAGAAGAACAGCAGGACAAGGTGAATAAAGAAGGGACAGAATGGATGGTTGCCTCTTCAAGGTCACCTGCCATAACAACATCAGCCATTGGATAACAGGCATACATCCCATCATGCGCCGTAGAAGTGCTAAAGGATTTACTCTAGCAGCAGTGTCACTCAGCAGGTCCTGTTAAGAAGCACCCCCCCTGTCCAATCATAACCACACCGTCCTCAACCATTATGTCACCACCAGCCAATCAGGAAGCAGAGAGCGCTTGCTTTGTGCAACAGGGGTTGGGGGAATTGGCACAAGACAAATGCCTGTTACAACAGGGGCTCTCACATGCAGCATACTGACACATGCCCCAATGGCACATGGATACTAACGCTAACCAAATGGCTCATTAGGTCAATTCTTCAGGCAAATACCACAGATTGTTATCCAGTATTTCCACCAGTCAGACTCCTGCATCCCTAGGATTCCTAATGGTGAGAAGGTGTCTTTTCTCTCCTATTCCATTACACAAATATGTGCTGCCAAATGCACAACACTGCTTTAAAGAGCTAAGAAAAACGAGCTGAGTAATTGCCTGATGGTGTGATTGGGTGGCCCCTTTGTTCACTTAATAGAAAGCCAAGGACCATTACAAAAGTCTGATTTCAGCCAAGCCAATTTAATGTGCTCATTCTACCTCTTCAAATGAGGTTGATTCTCAGCGCAGAAAAAGTAACCTCCCTCCAAACACACACACACATACACACACACACACACACACCCATAAACACAAGCACACAGACATACACATAACAATAGCAAAAGAGCTACTAGAGGTACAGAAATGCACAGAACGGTAATTTAATTCCACTTATCAATTATAATACAGCAACCGTTAACTTGTATTATCAGTTTTAATTTCTTTATAGCCAAAATGGCCAATGGCAGATTTTTTAGCATGACCATATTGACTAAATGAATACACTAACATATTTCCACTACTTTTTCTTAGCCAAAATTGCAATATAAATAATATTATTTGCTCTTCAGTGTGCCAGTTCTTAAAAAAATCTGCTGCATATTTAAATAACACGAATCAACTAAAGCTCTACATTGAAAGTAAGAGGCAACTAGCTATTTAGCACAAAATTATGCTACATACATTTTGGTATATGTGTAGATACAGTGTGAGAAGCCGTATCTGGCTCATGTTATATATGTTACAAACTCTGGAGAACTGGCCATTTGCCAGTTGTGAGTTTGGAGTAAAAATCTGTCAAATCAGAGCGTGTGCTGAAAATCTAGTTTTCTAGTCACATCAAAACATCATAAATCCATGTTTTCATTTTTTCCCACCATTAGAAAATGCCAGCTGCCCGTTAAATTGTGTGAACAATTTATGATGAATGGACCAACAGAAATGCTCAAATGCTCATAATGATATCTTCCTACATTAACCTTCTTACATCAACAAAACACATTTGTTCCTTCTCCTCAGTTATGGAGATACTGAGGTTTTGTTACCACACACTCTCAGAAAAATGTCACTGGGGCAGTACCCCTCTTGTCACTGGGGTGGGACCCTCAAGAGTACACCTCAGTACCTTTAGTCAGGGAATATAACTGTACCATAATCCACTGAAATGATAAGAAAATATCTTAGTTGTACTCCACACACCTCGTCTCATCTTCAGGCTTTTTATTTTATTGTTCTGTTTTAAAACATTTGGTTATGAAAAGGTACAAATACATACTTTTTACCTGGAAAAACTTATTTTTCACAAAGGTTCACAACTGAACATTTACATTGTTTGTACCTTGAATAAAAAACGTAGTTGCACAGGACCTTTATTTCTGACAGTGTAGTGATGAAAAGTGCTGACAATCTGAAGCCTTGTGTACTGTTTTATTGTCCACTACTAGGTAATTGTATATTTTGGCTTCACAGAACTAAAGAAAATCCTTGAAAATATAAGTGCTGAGAATGGAAAGACTGGCATATTATGTGTATTATTTGTTTTCCACTGTTGTGTAAAAAGCTTCAGTAAAATGTGTGTATTTTTATAACTAGTCCGAACTGCCTTAAAATAACCTAATCTAATCAAACTGGGGGTACGTCTGAGATTCAAATTGACAGACTGACACCCCTGATACTAGCTATACTAGCTAGTGTTGTATATGCACAGATGCTGTACTAGTTGATATAATTAATAATATGTTTCATCAGGACGGTCTTTATTCTGAGATTTCAGAGCTGAATAAAGCTCAGTGTGTCCCCCGCTGTTCAGGCTGGGGTTAGAGTGTGTAAGCCTGCGGATCTCACTGGATCTGAGCATAGCTAAGCCACAGTCATACACACACACACACAAACACACACATATTCCTGTGTCTGCACTTCAAAAGCCAGCGTGAACACTCAATCACACTGGAGTAAGAGCCACTATGCCTCGTACAAATCCAGCTCACACATACATACACATAAATGACACTGAGATAGGTGATTCACAGAGGAAGGAATAAGGGATAACATTCAAAGAGAGAGACAGAGAGATAGAAAGGGTGGGAGAGAGACAGAAAGAGAGAGAGAGAGACTGAGAAAGGAAGGGAGAGAGATAGAGAGAAAGAGATAGAGATGGTGAGACCAAGAGAGACAGAGAGAGAGCGAGAGAGACTGACAAATAGGGAGTGAGTGAGACAGAAAGAGAGTGAGACAGAGAGGGAGAGACAGAAAGAGAGTGAGACAGAGAGAGGGAGAGAGAAATAGGGAGTGAGTGAGAGAGAAAGAGAGAGACAGAGAGAGGGAGTGAGACAGAAAGAGAAAGAGACATAGAGAAATAGGGAGTGAGTCAGCCCAAAAGACAGTGAGACAGAGAGAGGGAGAGACAGAAAGAAAGCAAGAAAGAGAGAGAGAGAAACAGGGAGTGAGTGAGACAGAAAGAGAGAGAGACAGAGAGAGGGAGTAAGACAGAAAGAGACAGAGAGGGAGTGAGACAGAAAGAGTGAGAGACACAGAAAGAGAGAGAGAGAGGGGGAGAGATTGAGAGGGAAAGACAGAGCAAAAGAGAGACACAGATAGAGAAAGAGAAAGAGGGAGGGAAAGAGAGAAAATAAAAAATAGTGAAATTCAGGAAGACTAGAGAGAGACAAAAAAAGAAAAAATGAAAAATGAAGAGAAAAAGAGAGAAACAAAAATGAATAAAAAGACAGAGAGAAAAAAACAAAGACAGAAAGAGAGATAAAAAGAGAGAAAGGAGAGAAACAGACAAAGAGAAAGATGGAAAAAGAGAGCGATATGTCCCGTATTGGCTGAAATGTCTGACAATATACCGTACATCAAGCTATTAATGTTTCAATTTTAACTTAATTGCATAATTCAATATTATAAAGGCACAATATCTGAAAGAAAAATTGCGCTTCATAGTGTCTCAAACTAACACTAAAGCCACAAGTTAATACATTAGCCACAAGCTAGCCACACACTAATGTGCTAGTCATGATACAATGATACAATACAATAAGCTGGGGTATAATTTGATACAGTATGATATTGCAGTATTACATCCCATTACATCCCACATTACATATACCTAAATATAATAAAGTGACACATGTATTTAAATCTGTTATATATGTAATTCATCTATGGAATAATAAAGTATATGCAAGTATCCAATTGCAATAAGAATTTTCTAAGTTTAACCCTCACACTAACCCTAATCATAACCTCACTGAGCAAACAGAATTGGTTGCACTCAGTCAGGTGGTCCTGTAGGTTAGTCCTGTTTCTCTCACGTTCTCTTACAAAGCCCTGAAGAAGTATAAAAGACCATACAGATTGACTGAGAGGATGACTGAATCACCACACACTCCAAAACAGGCTTAGATCACATACTGCTACACACATTATGACACACTCCTTTCACAGCAGCGCACCGGCACCAAATTAAAACTACAAATCCCAGTGCAGGTTACAGTATTACAACATAATCTGACAACATACATGTTACTCCATGCATTAAAATGGCAAAGGGAAACAGCATGTTTAACAGACAATAAGAGCTGTACACAGCTGTACACACACAATACACACACTGTACACAGCTGCACACCACTGTTTTCTATTATTCTCTGTCAACGACACGGCACATGAAGTATCGATGCAGGCCTCAGGGGTTTAGCTTTTTCCTGTTATTCCTTCCTATAACTCATTTTCAGTGGTGAACTGGCTGATCATCTGTGCCAATTCTGAAACAATTCTCAATCTCAGAACAATATGAAGCTGTATTCTCAAAGGCCGATATAATGGTGTTCCTCACTGGGCAAATTAATTAGCAGATAATAAGACAGAGGAGTTTCTTTGTGGTCATGCGGACAATAGGAAATGAAAAACGCTGTGTACAGTAAAGCTTTATCACAACTAAGCTTACAGCCTGTAGGATACAATGTTAGATTTAAAGTTTAGAGGCATACACTACTTGTCATATTAACAATGTTTATTATTTAAATACGATAATAACTCAGAGCAGTGCAGTCCTAATATTATAAACTATCCATAAAAAGATATGATGGATGCATCCAAATAGTCCGTCTAATTAATGAAATCAGTTATTTAGGGTTTATCTATTGTTGACACAGGTCAACTGCACACAGTCTGGACACAATCTAGAACTGGATGCACTGGAGGAGCAATGTTATAACATCTAGTGTAAAGCCTTCCCAGAAGATAAAAGGCTGTTACTGCAACAAGGACAAACTCTCTAATAACATTTTACTTGCCAAAGTTTTTTTATTTGCCAAAGTATCGGCCTCCAGATTTCTGGATTGCTGGATATTAAAGGAAAATATAATTGAAAAATTTCATTTTCCTTACACACTTAAAAAAGATGGTTCTTTAGGAGTTCTTTAGTAAAGAAATTGGCTTTATATACAACCTTGAACACGCTTTGCATGATTAAAAACTTGTCAAGTTCGTCAATGTCGAGCTTGTAACAACAGAACCGTTTTTGGTGCTATTTAGAACCATCCACAGCACATTCTCCATCAATCTGAAGAACCATTTCATAATGCTAGAACCCATTAAATATGCAGAGGGATCTTTGAATGGTCATAGTTCATTATAGAACCATGTATTTACTAATGAACCTTTAAAGAACCATCTTTTTGTTCCAAAAAAGTAAGTTTCAAAACATACTGTTAACCATATAATGTAATTATGCTGTGAATACAGCCCACTTTGTATTGATTTTATGATGTCATAAAAACCAACACATTTCTATTCATCCATTCATTCAGTCTAAAGCAGTTTACCTCCACCCATTCACCCTAAGTGAATCAATAATCCAATCATAATTGGATTTATGCAGTAATCTGATTATTCAAATGGTTATGTAAATAGTATAGTCTGATCTAGAAATCTGATTAAGAAATCCAATAAAGAGAACTGGATTTTAGTTCAGTAATCAGATATCTAAGCGCATGTAAACTTTTACTTTGATTTCTTTCTTATTTGTCCATCTGCGCATGTGCCAAAACAGACAGGAAACAGCAAGCAGTGTTGGCACAAAATGGCAGCAAACACCTTTGGAGCAACAATGAAACCAATGACATGTTTGACATAATGAAAGCTTTAAATATTCTTCCTGTTCTAGATGATGATATGTTCATATTTTAAGGTAAAGCAGCATAATGTCACATCTTCTGTGGGTTTATTTGCCGGTTATAAAGCAGAAATCTGATTATTCACTGACTCATTTAGACCCAGAGTTTCCCCATTATCTAATTACTCAAGCACATAAAAACACATTGACTGGATCACTGACAAAATCTGATTTTCTGCAGTTATCTGATTAATAAGTACAGGTAAACGCACTCATTGAAGATATAAGGAGTGTTTCAGCCTGCTTTTTGACATAGCATCCAATCAGAACAGAGATCATTTACATCTATCAGTTTTTAAAGGTACATAAACCCACACAAACGGGAAAAAAATAAAAGATACAAGAAAAATACAGGCCCTTTAATTTTATCATAGCTTCATTCTCCATGTTATAAAGCTTACTCATTTTTATGAACTCATCTGCCTCTCTGTTCACCATTCTAAGCACATCTAAAATTCCTTCATTTTTAATAAGTCCCTACTAATTAACTTATACCTATGAAATTGAAGGGCTAGCATATTAAATTATTTTATGCATGTATCTCCAACTATTTTTAACATTATTACAAACATGAATTCCAAACTTCTGAACGCTTCTACATACACCCACACAGACTGGGTCTGCAATATACCAGACCTCAATGCACCATCTCCACTTCTCCATCCTTTCATCCCTCCATCCCTCCCTCTCTCATCCTGCTGCTGCTTTCATCCCCCTCTCCACTTTCATCTCTCCATTTCCATCTCTGCTTTCCTTCCACCTTCTGTCTCCCTACATGTCCCTTTCTTCTCTTCGCCTTTCCTATTTCACCTCCTCCTCCCTTCTGACCCTTTGCGTCTTCATCTCATATTGTTTTTGTTTTACTGCTTTCTCTTTCCCTCTAGATGAATTCTATCCATCCCTTCTGCTTTCCTTTCACCTCTCACTGCACTCTAGTCAAGTCAAAGGAGGAGTGAAAAGAGAGAAGAAAGACAGAGGGAACGCAAGACGGTTTGTCTTTCTACTCATCACTTGCTCTCCTGTGCATCCCTCGCGCTGTTTTTGTGATCAGGAGCGACAGTCTCCTCCCCCTTCTCCCTCTGTATCTCTCCCCTATCCAGTGCCTTCTTCTCTTACTTATCAAAGCAGCTTTTGATCCCCAGAGAGCATCAGCAGGTAGAAGCATGTTCCCTCCACTGTCCCTCTCCCTCTTTCTCACTTAATTCCTAAAAACCTATATATGTATATAGTTATATAGTCACGTATGTATGTACACATATACCCATACAACAATCATCCATAACATTAAAACCACCACCATATATCTACATTCATTGTCTATGTTATCATCTCCACTTACTATATAGGAGCAATTCATAGTTCTATAATAACAGACTATAGTCCATCTGTTTCTCTGGATACTTTCTTAGTCCTCTTTCACCCTGTTCTTCAAAGGTCGGGACCCCCACAGGACCCCAGCAGAGCAGGTATTATTTGGGTGATGGATCATTCTCAGCACTATAGAGACACTGACATGGTGGTGGTGGGTTAGTTTGTGTTATGTTGGTACGAGTGGATCAGACTCACTCCTACCTTGTCAGTCCACCTTGTAAGTGTAAAGTCAGAGATGACACCTCATCTGCTGCTGCACAGTTTGTGTTGGTCATCCTCTAGTCCTTCATCAGTGCTCACAGGATGCTGCCCCCAGGAAGCTGTTCTCAGTCCAGCATCACTGCTGTGTCTGATCCACTCATACCAGAACAACACACACTAACACACCACCACCATGTCAGTGTCACTGCAGTGCTGAGAATGATCCACCACCCAAATAATACTTGATCTGTGGTGGTCCTGTGGGGGTCTTAGCCACTGAAGAACAGGGTGAAAAGGGGCTAACAAAATATGCAGATGAGCCAGTGGACTACAGTCTGTAATTGTAGAACTAAAAAGTGCTCCTACATGGTAAGTAGCGCTGATGATGGTAGCAAGAAGCAAGTGGTTATAACGTTATGGCTTATCAGTGTATATGCTACCACACATCTAAATGTACATACTCTTACACACACATGCATATATTTGTACTGTATATACTCATATACAGTCAAATGCTTACATATGTATATATAAGCACTCATATGTACTTATACATACACACTTCTGTACAGTCATATACTGCTTACCTATGTATGTATATTGTATAGTACAATACACTGTCTTTTCTAATCTTAAGTACCACTGCACACGCCCAATCTTTCTATTTCTCATTCTTGTTTTTTCCTCTCTGTCTCTCTTCTCTAACTCTGCCCCTCCATCTAAAACTCCATCTTCTTCTCTCTGTTTATCTCAGTACTATAATCTCCCAACTGTTCCATCAGATGACTTCCTCCCTCTCTCCAAAAATCTCAAAGCTTTTTTATAGCCTTTTGTTCACACATTCTTGAGGATTTTCATTCCTAAATGCTGTCTATGCTGTCCATAGTCACACTTGTGTGTATATAGTATATATTCATATTAACTCATTTACGTCTATACACATATACACTCGTACTGTATGCATATATGTCTATGCTTATATTCTCTCCAATATGTATATATGGCTACAATTATGTACACTGACACATAGATATACACTCAAATATGCACATATGTCTATACAAATATACACTGATTACATTAAAGAATAAGCCCATTTACATATTCACTCTTACATATGGCCTCTGTTTCTCTTTCCTACTCGAAAGGAGTAGGAAACCACTAAACACACCTTCTCGCTCTCTCCTTTTGTTCTGTTTGTACCTGTGTTACAGCATTAAGGGCTCTTCAACCAGAGCTGCAAGGGCCATAAGGACAAGGATACACCTGCATACACACACATACACAAGTTCTTCTGGGAATCCCAGGCAAGTGGCAGCTACAGCTGTTGTGACTGCTGCCATCTCTCACACCAACAATTCTGCACACAATGAGGATATGTTCTCTCTCTCCCTCCCTTTCTCTCGGTCTCTCTCTCTCACACACACACACCCTTCCCATGGTGCATGTGTGCAGAGAGCGCTGCATCAATGTACGCATCTCCACTTTTCTCTTCTCCTCCCTCTTTTCCAGGCATGTATCCATTCATCCAGTTCCACACCCACCCACTAACCAAGCACACAGCGCGCACACACACACACACACACACACACGTATATATATATGTGTGTGTGTGTGTGTGTGTGTGTGTGTGTGCGCGCGCGCACGCACACACCTTTCCAGCACACCCCACCCCCTCTCCCCTCCTCCTGGAAAAAAACAGGAAAGGTGAAAACCAGCAAAGGAAAGAAAGCAAAACCA
Organism: Pygocentrus nattereri; assembly: GCF_015220715.1. Classification (NCBI taxonomy): domain Eukaryota; kingdom Metazoa; phylum Chordata; class Actinopteri; order Characiformes; family Serrasalmidae; genus Pygocentrus; species Pygocentrus nattereri. The sequence continues at coordinate 17,787,321 of NC_051224.1, read as the reverse complement.
TCACGCGCTACACAAAAACTGCCTGCTACATTAGTGTGGAGGGAGAAAGAGTTCACATGCCTTGTGATGGTGCATTTCCCATAATGCCGTGTCCGCACGCCCCGCCGCCAACGAGAGAGCCACCGGCCTGCTTCCTGATCCACCTCTTTTTTCTCCTCCTCCCTCCTGTCCCCCTCTCTCTCTCTCTTCTCCCAGCCGGCGTGTAAGCCCTCCGCGTGCGCTCCACTCCTTGCGTTCGCTCCTCTTTTTCTTCTTTCTTCTTCTTCTTCTTTAGCAGTCCTTTCTTTCCTTCGTCTCTCTCTCTCTCTTTCTCTTTCTCTGTCTTTTTCTCTCCGCTTTTTTCCCGCTCTCCTGTTCTCTCTTTCTCTCACTAGCTGCTCTTCTCGCCTCTCCTCAGCACCGCCTGCGCGTCAGCGAGTGTGAGTGAGCGCGCGAGCGTGCGTGCGCGTGTGTCTGTCAAGGATATGGAGAGCGAGCGTGCGCGCGAGCCTTTCCTCAATGTCGAGGGAATGCCTGCATTCGTTAGCGCGCGCGTAAGCGTGAGAGCGTCTTTGTTAAGATGGTCAATGCACAGCTCGGAATGAGTAAAAATATTAGCTCATGATCCGCGTGTGCGCGCTCTCTCTCTCTCTCTCTCTCTCTCTCTCTCGCTCTCGCTCTCTCTCTCTCTCTCTCTTAAAGGTGCAGACTCTGCAGCAAGCCCTGGGCTATGGTCTCTCTCTCTCTCTCTCTCTCTCTCTCTCAGATTCAAATGGCTTTATTAGCACGAATTGTAATTAGCGACCGTTGCCAAAGCAATGAATTAAATTCTTAGTATTAAAGGGGCACTCCAGACAAAATGTATAATCTCACCACTGCTACACTCTATGGATGACACTATGTGGTTGTTTTTCAGGGGTGGCCTAGACCCCTTAGTTCCAGTGTGGGGAAATCTTAATGCTTCAGCAGACCCAGACAATTGTACACTTCCAACTTTGTGGGAACACTTTGGGAACCCACTTCTGTTCCAGCATGACTGAGCCCCAGTGCACAAGGCAGGGTCCATAAAGGCATGCCTGGGTGACTTTGGTGTGGAAGAACTTGGCTGACCCCATCAAACACCAATGGAGAGTCAGGCCCTCTCGTCCAACATCAGAGTCTGACTTCACAGATGCTCTTCTGGATGAGGCAAAAATTCCCAGAGACTGGAATGGCATTTTAATACCCCTTGAAGTTATATTCAAAATAAAAGAAAGTAATGACCATCTCTTATAATGTCTGGAGATACAAGATCTGCAGTTCAGCAGTGATGTGTGTATGTACATATTGTAGATCTCTCTCTCTCTCTCTCTCTCTCTCTCTCTCTCTCTCTGTTGTGGAGGAATTGAGTGGAGCTTGAACTCTCCATGAAGCCCAGCCAGGGTCCTTTGGGATGTAGCTATATCTAGAAAGGGGCACCATGACTGTAGAAAAAAGACCACTGGGGAGGATTTTCATATGAACAGAGACCACCAAAGTAACAGTGAATGTTTCTTCCTATGGCATTACTCCAGCCTAGACTATAGACGAGAAAATTGAGAGAGGAGAACTGACAGGTGGTGAAACTCTGCAATTTAAATGTCATCACTGTCCAAAAATACAAGTATCTATTTTTGTCTATTTAACTTTTGAGCTCGACAGTGTACATTGTGTGAAAACCTCATAACAAGCGGACCAATAGAAATGCTCCAAAATTGCTTGAAATAACACCTCTTTACATTAATTTACATTGAGATCAAAGAACATTTAGCCTTTTCTTGTAAACAATTTGGATATATTTTTTAAACAGCAACGATATGAAGGAGAAAGAGCAGAAGATCTAGAGAGAAGAGAGAGAAAAGATTGACAGGTAGCAGGAAAGACATCAAAGGAAAGGGTCATGGCCCAGCAGAGAGTGACAGAGTGAAAGAAAGAGGAAAGGATTTTAGAAAGGCATGCATTTTCAGTTATGGTATATCATGTTCAGTCAGAATGATGGGATTTGAGACATGCGTCACTTTGCTCGGGATTTACATGGGCTAAATACATCTGGAAATTTAGAAAGCTTAAAGGGATAGTTTGTCGAAAAAGGAAATTTACACAGTTTTCCCTCTTACCTCAAATATATTCAGTCAACCAAGACATGTTTGGATGATTATGAGCACCATGTGTCATGATTTAAGTACGTTAGGCATACATGACAATTTAATGCCAACTAGTGATCATAAGACATTTGATTAGGCCCCCTAACCCCAATTCCCTCAGCCAATTAAAAAAAAAAATGTTGTTCCTTTTTGAAGCACTTTTGGTAGTACACCAGCCACTGCAATCCAGATTTAACACATACGTGCTAATAAAAGGTAGACAAGAAGATATTTAGACATTCTACACTGTGCTGAAGAATTGTCTTTACCTTAATCATAGTAGCAGAAACATGCAAATACATAAAGCTAATGGCTTGGTAGTCACCACAGATGTTATACTTCAGCCCCTGAGACAGAAACTTTAAACATCCTTGTTCTGTTGTTTACTACAATAGCCTTGTAGCTGTAGTCTAAAATTAAATAAGTAAAAGGGGCACAAACATAAAACGTGTGTGGACTGATTGACTACATTTGGGCTGACATTCTGAAATTTTTTGTTTAAATTACATTTTTTTAATAATAGTAATGAAACAGAAAAAAATCAAACAGCACATTACATTATTGATGTACAAATTAGCTTCTAAATCAGAGTTATACACTCTCATTTTGAAGAACCTTGAGCTGTCTGAACTCCATGCTCCATCACAGGGCAGTACAGAGCCTGCGCCTTACGTTTAGCTCAAAGACTCTCATGTCTTTAGTCCAAAGTAGGAAACATAGAAGTAAATAAGCATAGACAAATTGCTGTGTCTGTCTAAAGGCTACCACACACCAGGCGAGAAGCTCTGCACCACATAGCGTTACTTGAGACCCTTTATGGACTGAGATTTAAATAAAAAAAAATATTTTCAGCAATTTGTTAAAACTATTGCTGCTGGCGACATGCAGAACTTAAGGTTTCAGCTCTTCACTTTAATGCAACAATCTTAGATGTCATTGGAAATGCACACATTTATTGAGTGATTTTTGCATCAATATCTAATGACCTCAGTGTAAAAGACACAATGCATGTAATCAACCTTCTGTCATTTATAGCAAAAACATCATAAAGCCCTCAAAACTTGATATCCGTGGATCTGTGTATTCCTGATATTGCAGCCTTAATGTGTTCTATACTGCTCATGATGGTCCTTATTGTGCTTCTTGCAACATTTTTATTGTAATAATAAAAATAAATTATTATGATTATTATTAATATTATTAATAATAATAACATTATTATTTTAAAAACAATAAAATAATAATAATAACAATAAGAAGCACCTTTTTAATGCATATGATGCAGCTCAAAGGGCTTCATTGATAAAAAAGAGACCCTCGTTATATAAAAAATAGAACTTATAAAAGCATAAAAACACCAAAAATCTGGTAAAATAACGTAAAAGAAGAAAAAAGACACAGGAACTTGAAGGAAATAGAAATAATAGTAATACAATTAAAATAGTAAAATAATAACAAAAATAGCAAAAATAAAAAAACACAAATGCCCATCCCTAATTAGCTGAACTATCACTTTAAAATGACTTTTGTCTAATGAGGGGTCAGACTGAGTAGCTGTGCATGTGGTACCAGAGGCAAGGGTAACCCAGGGTCCGGCTGTGGTGGGAAAGCTAGCACAAACAGATTCTGCTCAGTAGAGCTTGTGAAGGACATGGCACTGTGTCCCAATACTCAAACACACACACACACACACACATACTCCCCATCCTCACTCACTCACACACACACTGCAGCCAGTCACTAAGAACCAAGCCAAACACACAGCTATTTGAGTAGAGTGGAGTGGAGATATCAGTCTAATGCAGGTGGGACTGTGGATTTTAATAACTCCTGTTCAACCACAAGAACCCTGAACAGTTGCTATGGAGACCATCAAGGTCGACAGAAGGTCATGCTCTAGATCACAGAGCAACATTGAAGAATCTGCCAAATTGATTTCTAAGAACACGCTACAGTGTGATATAAAGACGTTATATGGTCAGTTTTCAGTAATACTAACACCAGCACCAGGCAGCTAATAGGCTTAAAGGGTCTATATCATGGGAAACTGAATAGGAATAAGAGTAAATAGTATGTAAGTATTATTAAAGCTCCTAAAGGCATCAATCACTCCCTAGTTCATACAGTCCACATATGGAAGCTAAGCTACCAAAATAGTTCTTTGAATTGTTTTTGTGATGTCACAAAAACCAATGTATTTACCCTCCTACTGAGCCTGTAGCCATTTAGGACTGTCCATTCACAATACAGTCATTTTTGAATGAGGCACAAAACAAGGTCAGAACAGATGTCATTTATATACAGTTGTATGCAAAAGTCTGAGCACCACGTGTCCAATTATTTTTGTCATATTATGTTTTGTTGATTTTCTGAGTGAAAATAATATTAAAAAATAATTTTAAAAGGTAAAATGTTTCATAACTTCTGCACAGGACACATTTATATTATATATTTTATTAAATTCAGCAAATAAACAGTAACCAGAAATGGGTTCTCTGTAGAGTCCATGTGTCAAACATAATCCTCTCCACCTGGCAGAAGTATTTTGATTTTCTATTAATATTAGCCTGTTTTACAATGCACTGCACAACAGTCCCCAGCATGCACTGCAACATAATGCATGCCCCGACTCCAAACAACTAACTGCAGTTCAGCCAGTATGAACACCTAACATCAGCTCATCATCAGCAAAGAAAGGATGTCAGGTGTCCAGTTCAAGCAGATAAGTAAGTTTCAAAGACTGAGCTCCTGGGGACATTTAAATTTTGAATATTTCATGTATTCATGTAACATTTCAAGGTCTATATCACGATTGGTTCTCCCACTACTCCATGTGCTTTTTCTGTTTACTTTCTGATCGTCCACGTGCCCCTTTGTTTTGGTCTAGTCCAAGTGTTTTCTTTGTTTTGGTTTCCTAGTCCGGCCCCTTGTTTTGTGACTCAGCCAAAAATGTGATTGTGATTGTCGCCACCTGTTTTTCTCCTGTCCCTCGTTATCCCTGTGTTTTATAAGCCCGTGTTTGCCCTTTGTATTGGCAGGTCTTTGTACCGTTTGATGTTTGTTTGATGTTTGAATTGTTTGTAAGGCTGGTCTTTGCATTGTTTGATGTAAGGCTTGTGTGTGTAGTATATGTATTATTTGAAGAGTTTTTGTCAAGTGTTTGGACTTCTGTGTTCCTTGTCATGTCTGTCCCTTCTGCTCTTCGTGTTGGTTACCTGAACCTGGACCGTATCGACCATGACCCTGGATTTGCCCGTAATAAAAGTCGCTTAGCTCCGCATATGCGTCCGCCTCCTCGCTCCACGTTACAGTCTACTACAATTGGTTTTACTGCTGAAGTTTTGGCATATTTTTAACAAACAATGGCCAGTTTGGGTTACAGCACATTTAATTAAAAATAAAAATCAATACATTTGTTTTTATCTGGTCCACGGATTTGCTGAGATTTTCTAATGTGGCTCTTCTACTCCATGTTTGACACCTTGCTATAGAGGATGTTTCACTCAGAAGATCAGAACATAGTCTGACATCTGGCCAGGGCACCTAAACTACATAAAACAACATCGAAAATAATGACAACCCATGATGTTTTTGGTATATAAACACAAAAGTAGGCCTCAAGAAAAATAAAAGAAAATGTAGGGTGTGGATCTTTTAAAGGAGACCAAGTAAACAACCCAGCAGTTTTCTTGCCACTTCACATATGCATTGCTTGTCAATGTATATTCCATTGGAGAAATTGTGAAATGTGCAGACTCATTTTGGCATATTTTCCTTTCAAAACGTGTAATTCAACAGACTGTTGGGATTTTCTTTCTATTTCTATATCACAGCATAGCAGAGCCCCACCCTCCACTACAATAACCACGCCCACCAACCCGCCTTCACTACAACATGATTTCACAGCGAACGTTGCTTTTTACTTGGACTGTTAATGTTAAATTCCTGTGTCTTTGCTAGGTGAGCAAGATCGCATTGTCAGTTAACCACCATACACACCCAAAGCGAAACAGGGCTACGAATGCGAATATAAACTCCCATCATTGTTGTGCTATATACAGCAGTGCAATGATGAGCCCCCAATCTCACCCCCCCACACTTGTTCTGGTTAGCCAATGAAAGTCTTTTCATTTGAATATAGAATCAATGCCCAAACACTTACTCTTTCCACACAGATGATCGAAAACTGAAATAAAGCTTTTTGTTTCCAAACAGATGTCTTTGAAAGACACAGGGAACTTTTAAAAAAAAGAGTAAAATATGTCTCCTTTAACTATACAGGATAATACTGAGACACATGTTCTGAAGGACGTATCAAGGTCATACTTTAGTCATGGTGTAGAGAACCAAACAGACAAAAAGAACATGCCCTAGAGAGTGCAAATAATCTGCATTGCATATTTCATAATGCCTGAGGAGTCAGGGGGTAAACAGAGGGTTAGTGGATGCTACTGTGTGAGTGTATGTGTGAGTGCATAACCCCAAGGTAAAAAAGAGAATGATGGACAGATAAAGGGAAAGTGTGAAAGACAGACTGAGTTTTAATGACTTGTATTATTAATAATGTATTACTAAGCCTCTGAAAACATGGCTGCCTGCCTGCAGTCCATCTGTTAAACAACAAGAACGAGAAGAGGACAGGATGAGAGAGACTCCACCTGCTGCGCTCCCTCACGTTCTAACACAACTCAAAAGTGCTGGTCTCTGCACAATCAGGATTGGTTTACCCATGGAACACTCAGATGCTTATATTGATGGGATCAGAAATGACTGCTGACTGGAACTTGTAAATTTTTGTCCAATCACGATAGAATCTTCCTCACTATCAAAGAGGGTTTTTTAAGTAATGCCATAAAATATAATTTTTTTGTTCCAAACATAATAGAACATAATAATGGACGTTCCATTAAAGAACCAGTCAGATCCACATAGAATTTTGTCAGCTACAGTCAAGTTCAGACAGAAATTGCTGGGCTACAGTTGGGTTCAGACAGAATTTTTTAGGCTCTAGTCAGGTTCAGACAGAATTTGCTGGGCTACAGTCGGGTTCAGACAGAATGTTTTAGGCTTTAGTCAGGTTCAGACAGAATTTACTGGGCTACTTTCAGGTTCAGACAGAATGTTTTAGGCTTTAGTCAGGTTCAGACAGAATTTACTGGGCTACATTTAGGTTCAGACAGAATGTTTTAGGCTTTAGTCAGGTTCAGACAGAATTTGCTGGGCTACAATCAGGTTCAGACAGAATTTTTTAGGCTCTAGTCAGGCTCAGACAGAATTTGGTGGGTTACAGTCAGGTTCAGACAGAATTTGCTGGCCTCAGTCAGGTTTAGACAGAATTTTTTTGGCTCTAATCAGGCTCAGACAGAATTATACTGGGCTACAGTTGAATTCAGACAGAATTTTTTTAGGCTCTAGTCGGGCTCAGCCAGAATTTTTTAGGCTCTAATCAGGTTCGGACAGAATTTTTTAGGCTATAATCAGGTTCAGACAGAATTTTGTTGGCCTACAGTTGGATTTAGTCAGAATTTTGTCAGCTACAGTCAGGTTCAGTCAGAATTTTGTCGGCTACAGTCGGGTTCAGTCAGAATTTTGTCAGCTACAGTCAGATTTATTCAGAATTTTATTGGCTACAGTCAAGTTTACACAGACTTATGTTGAGTTCAGGCAGAATTTTGTTAGTTATAATCAAGTTTGGATAGAATTTTGTTGGACTGCAGGGTTTAGAGTCTATTCTGGTGCTGTGGGTTGGGTAAATCTGAATCAAAGATGGTTTAGCTGAGATTTCATGAGATTTGTTTCAGGCATAATTTAAGTTTTAACTCTGATAAACTCCACTGCATGCACCTTCATGTCAGTCTTAATCAAAGTTTGCTGAGTCCCAGAGGATCACTCTCTCACAGATACACAAAACATAAACACATGAACACATAACCATATAGCTTCCTGTATATTATTGATCTTCTCTCAATCATATGTGCCTGACACACAAAATGAATGAGGCACATATTTCTCTATGCCTCTCCAATCCAGCACACAGGCACCATGATGATGATGACAATGATTATAATAGCAGAGTAATTTTCAAGGTCATAATCATTATGGGGAAAAAGAGGGGGAGAGAGGAAGGGAGGGAAGGAGAGAGGGAGGGAGGGACAGAGAGAGGGAGAAAGGGAGAGAGGGAGGTAATAAGCGAAGGATACAGAGGAGGAGAGAGAGGGATATAAAAGGTGACTGGAAGAGGAGAGTGATGTGTGAGATGGAGAAAGCGAGGATAGAAAGAGGAGATGAAAGGAGAGAGGTATGAAGGAAAGAGGAGATGAAAGAAGAGAGGTATGAAAGAAAGAGGAGATGGCAGACCAGGATAGAATGAGGTAAGAGACTAAAGCCACTGGACTAAAATTAGCTACAACATACTAACCCACTATAAGGCTAGATTACCAGTCAATCAAAAGCATTCAAGTTAAGTCACATTAACGCAATGTGAGCATTTTTCATCCCAGAATGCTCACTGTGGCAAACTCAAGGTGACTTTCACACATACACATCATCACTGCGGTAAGAAATACTCATATCCTGAAAATGGTAACCTTCCAAGGTAAGGGGTAAAAATAGATTTTATTCTGAATAATTTTGTAGCATTTTTATTGGTCCATTCACCATTTGACAAGGGGCAGCTGGATTTGCCTAACGATATATGTATGTATGTTTGTATGAATCATAAAAGCAAATAATGCAACCAACTTCTAAGACTGAACTTTGCTATTTAAAAAAATATTCCTGCAGTTTTCTTTGAAGAACTGCAAGCAAGCCTCCTGAAAAGACTGAAAAGTATATTAAAAGCAATGAATGAACAGAATAAATACAAAAAAACTGAAATTATATTTACCTGTGTTATCTTTTTAGTCAAATATATGTTTTCAGCTTGTTTTCCTGCCACTGAAAATCATTTAAACAGCTCTTTAGCTGCTTTGCCTGGAAATGAATTCTCTGTTTTTGCACAGAACTGTATGTTCATTACTTCTTACTTACTTACTTTTCATTACATGAAAAAAGCCAACAAAGGGACACCACTGAAATATCCCAGCAATCAGCCTCATCCCTCACTAGCATGAAAATACAGTGTTCATTCCTCACACCAACAGTAGCCCAGTCACTTCCTGTTAAAGGGCTATATACACATAGTAATTGTGAATCTGTTTAAAATAAACTACATTTTATTTATACACATAATCAAACAGTAAACTCTAGTTAAGCACCATAGTCTTAAATGCTTGCACACAGCCAGGATTAACTGGGTTAATACATGATTCAATTTGCTTTGAAGGACACTTGAGCTCACTTTATAGGATCAACTCTATCTTCTGCTTTCTTTCTAAAGTGTTGTTGATATATCAATTAACTTATTCTGCAGCTAAACTAGGTTTACAGTATGGTTTCAAAATGCCCATTATAACTGGGTATCACTTCAGAAAAGGTGGGGCATTCTAGTGATCTAAGAATGCTCATTTTATGTCTTCTCAAATAAGTAGTTGATAAATAACTGGCTGCTTATTGTCACTTTATTAAGCAAAAAAACCAACCTGATAGGTCTTTAACAGGTGATGTAATGACTTCTGTGTTAGTAAGAGCTGTTTGTGAAGCTCAAATGAGGGCTATGCACCAGAAAGGGTGAGTCTTAGTACATGTATAGGACTGTTCACTTTTGAATAATGGGTCAAATTGTGTTTATTTAGAGTTAACTGAAGACATATAATGTTGGTTTGCAATCCAGTCAATATCTGTTTCTGCATTGAAGAGTCTGCATTGAAGAGTCAAACTACAGTCTGAGGTGAGGAGTGTCCCAGCTGGCAGCCCAGGCATAGTCCTCCAGGTTCATAGCCCAGATTAACCTTGCTACCACTGTAAAAAAAAAGTCCTGGATTGTGGCGAAGTCACATTCTGCTACCACAGTGGAAAGTGTCCCAGTGCATGGCCCAGTCAAAGTCCAGTACCCCTGTGAAAATTGCCAATGGTTAATTCAAATTTCTCTACTGCATTGAAAAATGTCTTAGTTCATAGCCTAATGTGTGGCCCAGTCAAACTCTCGGCCCATTCAGAGTCCATTGCCACAGTGAAAATCATTCCAGCCCATGCCCCAGTTAGTCTTTGCTACCACAGTGAAGTGATCCATTTCATGGCCCAGTCAAACTCCAGTACCTTGATAAAAGGTTCCAAGCTAGTAGCCCTATCACTATCCGCAAAAATGTTAAAAGATATCCCAATGCATGATCCTGTCAAACTCTGGAACCACAGTGAAAATTGCTTCAGTTCATGGCAGGTTCAAACTTCACTACTGCATTGAAAACTGTTCCCAGTTCACAGCCTAGTGTGTGGCAAGTCAAATTCTCAGGACAGTCAGATTCCATTACAACAGTGAAAACCATCCTAGCTTCATGATATTAGTGAGAGTCTCCTGGCTAGCTGCCCAGTCACAATCCGCTACCATGGTGTGAAGTGTTCCGGTTTGCAACCCATTAAAACTTCGCCACTGCAGTGCAAAGTCTCTTACCTGGTTCTCAGACTGTGATTGATGGAAAAAGTTCAAAAACAAAACAAACCACTAACATATCACAAACAATACAAAGCAAACAAACAAAAATTTAAGTAAGAAAATAACATAAAAATAAAAAGGCTGATTTGAGTATAATGTATATTACATAAATAAAAATGCCTTGGAAAAAAATTATTTACCCAAGTTATTGTTTAATTATATAATAATGAGCAGCCAGTTCACTGTTACCTAAATGTAAAAAAATAGTTTTATATATATTATAATATATATTAATATATTATATTGCCCCCCATACTGACATGTTGCTGTAAAATTTCAAAACACTCTCCCTCAACTATCACACTAATGGAAAAAGCAGCATCCTGGAAAAAGCATTACAGCAAGTAAAGGTCTAAGTACTTGTAATCTGGGACTTTATGGTATTGGACTGTGTGTGAGCGAGAGAATGAGAGAAAGAAATTTGTATTACAAAATTGGCTGTCACTCATTTTAGCATGCGGTCGACTCATTTGCAACTGTAAATAGGAATTATCCTCATCCTTGTAGGTGATAAATACCAAAGTTGTTCTCAAGGCAGCTGCAGCAAATCAAGAAAATGTCAACTGGAAAAGGTCTATTTTCCTTTCACGTCACAATTTTCGCACTCCAGGTCCTCACAGACTCTTTAAAATGCCTCATTCAAAATCTTTTCTCTGAGAGACATAAGACTGGCAAAAGTACATACATATAAGCCCAAAAAAGGCCAATCTCATCGATCCACAACAAAGAGACAATCTAAGAGTGACCTTTTCAAAATTTCTACATGACTGATGACTCAAAAACAACCGATGTAGACATTTAACTCTCAGTATTGTCATTAAAATCTCTTGGGGAGCAATCATAAAACACTTTCAGATCGACGTGATGATGAAGAGTATGAGTCAAAAGGTCGCTTTGCAGAAGTCTTTTATTTGGATTGTAGCCCAGCTTTGTACTGCAGGCTAATTGTGGTGCTATTCTCAGAATGTAGCCCGGGAAGAAGGCATCACGCAACAGCATCTTTCTGATAGTGTGTATATATGAAATATTAAACAGAAATCCAAATCATTTCACATCAACTTCAACCAAATTATGTTAAATGTGTCTTGAGGCAAGTGAGTGATGTCATAAAGCCAGCGCATTTACTGTATGACTGCACACTCTAACTGTATACTCTCATCTGGCAACAGCTGTGTAGATAACACTGAAGTTATAAGGAGTGTTTCAGCTGGTTGACTGCTTTTCAAATCAAGCACAATGCAGAGCATATCAGTCTTAAAGGCACAGTACCAAAACAGCTTGTTTAATTATAAGAGAAAAACTGAGTTTGGAAAGTTTTATGATAACTGAATTGACAATAGGAAAATGTTTTATTTATATAATAAAACATTAATATAAAATCTACAGTAGCCACACCGTATTTAACACTGCATTTTATATTTCATATATATTGTGTATGAAAAAAATGAGCACATTTACAAGAGAAGGCAAACACTTGCTTAACTTTGAATGCAAGGTAATGTAATAATCACTTCTACTGGTCCATTTATCATGCAATTTTCACATAATGTAAATGGCAATGTACAAAAGTAAATATTACAAAACAGACATGCTTGTTTTTTCAGACAGTGATGTTCAGAATCAGAATCAAGCATTATTGGTCAGGTATGCTTATACATACAAGGAATTTGGTTTTGCAGGAGAAATTTAGGTTTTACAGGAGCTCACAGTGCAGAACATTAGACAAACATTTACATGTAGTGAATAAAATAAAATAAAACATGTATTCCTGCCACAAACACACACACATACACACACACACACACATACATATATATATATGTATGTGTGTGTGTGTGTGTATGTGTGTGTGTTTGTGTGTGTGTGTGTGTGTGTGTGTGTGTGTGTGTGTGTATATAAAACCTTTACAATGTGCAAAGTATGAGTCTAAAGTTAAAGTGCTGAGTGCAGCAGCAGTTGTATAGTGGCAGAGAAAGGGATCAATGAGGCAACAGTCAGATAGTTGGGCTAATATGGCAGGTAAGTAAGATGCTAAAATAAACACTGGTTTGAGACGGCAGGTCCAGAGGATGGAGATGAGTTTAATATTATATACCAGTATATTTAGAAGTGCAGTTTAGAAGCTGGAATATTGTTTATGTGTAATAATTAACTGTTTAAACGACAGTCTTTGCTGTATTTGCTGATCAGTTACTTTAAAAAAGAAAGGAATATTGTGTAAATATTGTTTTTCAACAAGCTACCAGGAAAGCAGACCTGTTCCCCTCCTGAGTTTTTTGAGCAAGCATTTAGTCACAGAGCAGCAGTGCAAATGGAAGTCAGTTGTATACAGCTAAACAGTCTACCTCAAGGGTCACCATCCTGCTTCTAGGCAAGATACTTTCCAGCAAAGTTTGGTTCCAAACCTAAATTGCAGTGGTGAACCATATGCTAGGCTTTCAACTGAGGCCATAAATATACTATATAAACAATAGTATTGGGACATCTACACATTACACCTACAGGAGCTTTTATGACATCCCATTCTAAATCCACAGGCATTAATATGGAGTTGGTCGCCCTTTGCAGCTGTAGCAGCTTACACTCTTTTGAGAAGTTTTCTACAAGATTTTGGAGTGTGCCTCTGGGAGTTTTTGCCTCATCCAGAAGAGCATTTGTGAGGTCAGACACTAATGTTGGATGAGAGGGCCTGGCTCTGTTCTAGGTTATGCCAAAGGTGTTTGATGGGGTTGAGGTCAGGGCTCTGTGAGGGCCAATCAAGTTCTTCCACACCAAACTCCAGCAATGCCTTCATGGAGCCTGCTTCGAGCATTTGTTGTAGAGTCATGCTGGATGTCACACATCCAGAGAACTCCCATCCAGACTCCAATTCCCAGGATTCTGTGCATGATCATGTGACTTTGGGCTGTGACTCACAGACCTATCAGCATTCACGTTCCCCAGAATTCTAATATGATTCACCTGTGTTGGTCAGGTGAATAGGGTTTAGTTTAGTATTTAAGCCATGGCTTAACATAGGCATAGTGCGAAGTATTGTGTCTATGAGAGCATACTGAGTAATATTCTGGACTGCCTTGTTTCCCTGTTTGACCCCTGCTTGGATTAACCATCTGTTCGTTTCTTTGTCTTTACTCCTTGTGACTGTCGTCGGTGTTATTGAATCTGTGTATCAACTCTTGGACTCCTTTTCGACCACGGATTTGTCTGTGCCCTATCTATATATTAAAATCTACCATTTAGGATCTGCATGCATCTGTGTCCTGCTGCCACATCACACTGGAACAGAAAAAGTCTCTTCCCTTAACTGATCCCACAAAGTTGGAAGCATTCAGTTGTCCAAAATGTCTTGGTTTGCTGAAGCACTAAGATTTCCCTTCACTGGAACTAAGAGGTCTACATCAGTCCCTTAAACCACATAGCATTATCCTTCCTCCACAAAACTTTACAGTCAGGCAGGAAATGTTCTTTTGGTGTTCACCAAACCCAGACTCGTCCATCAGACTGACAGATAGAGAAGTGTGATTGATGACTCCACAGAATGTGTTTCCACTGCTCCAGAGTCCAGTGGCAATGTGCTTCACACCACTGCAGCTGATGCTTGGCATTGTGGTTAGTGAAGTGAGGCTTGCATGCAGCTGCTCAGCCATGGAATCCCATGCCATAAAGCTCCTAACTACAGTTTTTTTGTGCTGATGTTAAAGCCAGACGAGGTTTGGAACTCTGCAGTTATTGAGTCAGCAGAGCGTTGATGACTTTCATGCACTTTGTGCCTCAGCACTCAGCAACCAGCTCTGTAACTTTATACATTCTGACACTTTGTGTCACACCCCAAATGCTTCCACTTTTCAATATTACCACTCACAGCTGATTGTGGAATATCTAAGAGGGAATAAATTTCACGAATAGACATGTTACAACAGTCAAGTCTGATTACAGTAACATACTTCATAAGTTTACTCCAGGAAAGAAATACATTTTAAACCATTTAAATAGCCTGGCCTTCTCCACATGACTTGTTTTCACAAATGTTTGTAAAGACAGACTGCATGGCTAGGTGCTTGATTTTGTACACCTGTATCAATGAGACTGAATGAAACACTTAAATTCAATGATTAATACATGTTTTTCTGCGATGAAATATATTTTGGTATAGTTTTGAGAGGGCCTTCACCAGCCGCATGAAGTGTCTCATGGGTTTCTTAAACTCTGCAAAAAAAGGAACATTTCCAGGAGGAGGTCTGGTGACCACAGGTTCACCTTTTTCTTGCACAAATTATTAAGACTAATATGAAAACTACTGCAGCCCTGCATACTAGACTGGTTTGTGATTGTTTTTTTGTTTTTTTGTTTTAATCAAAACTACTGTAGAGTGAAAAACGTGAGAATCACACAGCAAAAATCATGTTTGCATTTGGGGGAAGAGTTGAAAAAAATATTGCTAGTAATTAATGAAAGTGAATGGTCACTAATTAGTATCATGCAAATGCCATAATGTTAATTGGTGATTCATTGTTATCCATGATAGGTCAAGTTATTTCTTCAAGCAGCCCAATGGATTTTTGATGAGAGTTTGATGTAATATGTAAACACTTTTCATGTTTTAAAGCAGACTTTTCTCTGCATAAACATTTTAATTTATTGATGCAGTATTCACATCCACCTGTTCAGCTGCAGCACTTTAGCTCTGTCTATTTATACTGATGTTATAAGGTGTGTTTCAGCCTGGACTGCTTTTTAAATGAGGTGCAATTAGAACAGGTAATCTGTATATGCATTCATTACTTCAAGGCTAGATTATTGTAATGCCCTGCTGTCTGGATGTCCCAGCAAAAGCCTTAACAAGCTTCAGCTAGTCCAGAACGCTGCAGCCAGAGTCCTCACAAGAACCAGAAAGATTGACCATATTAGTCCAGTTTTATCAACCCTGCACTGGTTACCAGTTAAATTTCGCATTGATTATAAAATTCTATTACTGACCTATAAAGCTCTAAACGGACTCGCCTCTCAGTACCTGAGTGAACTTCTCTCCTACTATGAACCATCACGCCTACTTAGATCAGAAGGTGCTGGCTCACTACTCGCACCTAGAATTAATAAAGTTACATCAGGGGGGAGAGCTTTCTCATACAAAGCCCCCCAGCTCTGGAACAATCTTCCTGTTAATGTTCGGGAATCAGACACAGCCTCAGTCTTTAAGTCCAGGCTAAAAACTTACTTGTACAGTCAAGCCTTTAGTGATTAGTCTTCCCTGTCAGGTCTAGACCTGCTGGAGTCTCTGCTGCTCTGTTTTACTGTAATCTGTGGTCAGCCACTCTTTACAGAACTGACTCTGATCAGCTGCCCATCCTGTGCGTCTGATGCTGTTGCCTCTTCTGCCTCGATTGGTGCCGCTGCTTACCAGCCTTCTGGACCGGTTTGACCACCACTGAGCTTCTTGCTTTACAACGCTGTGCAGTCCTCACCCTCAGATCTTTTCTTTTCCCACTTTGTACTATAATACTTCATACTAATAATGTTTGCTATCCGGTGTTGACCTTAGGAGGATGGGTTCCCCTTCTGAGTCTTGGTTCCTCTCAAGGTTTCTTCCTCTTTTAAGGAGTTTTTCCTTGCCACCGTCACCGCTGGCTTGCTCATGGGGGCTGGGACCTGGATTTTATTTTATTTTATTTTATTTTATTTTATTTTATTTTCTCTTCTCTTCTCTTCTCTTCTCTTCTCTTCTCTTCTCTTCTCTTCTCTTCTCTTCTCTCTGTAATACTGATTGTTGTGTAAAGCTGCTTTGTGACAACACCTGTTGTAAAAAGCACTATATAAATTAATTTTGCTTGCTTGCTTGTATACATCAGTCTTACATACACAGTAATAAAAACAGCCTGTTTAATTCTAAAGGATAAAGAAAGGTTGGAAAATGGTCATGTGAAAATGATGTTTTTGGGACATAAACCCACAAAAACATCACAAGTTGACCAAATAAATAAATAAAACACAAGAAAATACGGTATATCTGCCTTTTAAACTATTATGTAGCCTGATCTTTTCAACATAACCTGCTTTTTGAGCATGCTGCACATTTGTAGGCTGATTTTTTACATTGGCTACACTTCTGCTGCAAATTATTCAATATTAGGCATGAAATGAAAACTGACAAAGTAAATAAATGAGAAACGGCTTTCTTGTGCACAGCAATTCTAATATTTTTCACACTACTAATGCATCCACATTATGGTTGACGTCCAGCAGCCTGTGTGTTTTGGTGGGATAGCAGGCCACAGAGCTTGTACAGTGACAAGTATAAATTTGAAGCAGATCTTTTCTGTTTCCAAAGCTCTGTGCTCTGAAGCTGCTGTATGCCTGTGGATCATTGCTGGTTTTTGCAGGCTGCTATTTAATCATTACAAATACTAATTTGTGCCGAGCTATCAGCACTAGGCTGTAATGTCAAATTCCTGACATTTCCCATTCAAGCACAATAAATGAGAAAAGGCCCAGCTTTTGATTTCTGTCCACTTCTTGTCTTTGTTCAGAAATGCATCTGCGCACTAATCACAGTGGATGAAATGAACAGGCCTGTTGATGAGGGCTTTTGAGTGCTGGGCTACCAGGAACACTACAATTATTAGTATTTTTTTCTTTGAATTATAGACAGGGGCTAAAATTGGTCGATGTGAGAGAGGTTATGATTTTACTTGTTGCTGCCGTGGTTTTCATTGCTCTCTGAGCCTCTGTAACTAATGTTACTAGGTTGACATGTTGCAAATGGCTCAAATGGGGCCTATGAAAGGTTCTTTGAAGGGAGGACACTTAGTAGTCATTTTAGTAGACATCAGGCACATTGTAAGATTGAAAAATAGCTCGTGATCTGACGGGCATTCTGTATACTGATACATTACCTACTACATTCTATTAAGAATACTGGCTGGTATAAATTGCAAGACACCAGTTAAAGGGTGACTCTGGCCAAAATGAAAAACCATCTGTTGTATGTACCCATGTGCCTACTCACCTCCTGTAGCCATGCTATAAATCTCTAGATTGAGATTTTTTGCTCTGAAGACTAGGAGAACCCCCTTCTGATGATGTATCTTGAAGGTAGGAGCACCTTTAAAAAATACAACTGCAACAAATATAAAAAAATTATATATATATATATATATATATATATATATATAAGGAAGCCAACTAACTAGAAGATAGATATCACATCTGTATTTCTTAGCCTCTACATCAGTGACTATGGTAGCTCTAAGGACTGTGGGGGGATTCCCAAAAGGTTTAATATGTATTTGCATAATGCATGCTGGGTATTGCAGTGAGACAACACTGTTGGATGAAAATCCTGAATTCTGTCAAACCAGTGAGCCTGAGCCAGTACTGCCAATTATTATTCAACAAAAAATAACACAGTGAATTCTAGTTCTTCCTTAATTACATGACGGGAACCTTTTTGGTCAGCATTTTGGACAAACCATGTAAATGACACAGGTGAATATATACTTTTAAGTAATGCTGCAATGTAAATGAGCCCTGGAACAGTTTGGATAAAGGAGTGAACGTGACTGCAACATTCCTTTTTTGGAATTCTGGAAATGAAAGTGCATGAAGTGACATTTTATTTAGTTAATGTCTCATAGCATTCATATATTGATAAATTACTTTCACAAAATCAGCTACTAAGAAATCATTGAATTTTCATCCTATATTAATAGTATCTGCTAAATCATACTAATGGCAGCGTCATTTCAAAACTCCTACTGATAAATGTTGGATTCCACTGCATTTCTATAGGAAAGCTACTTTATAGCAATAGGAAAGTAGCTACTAGTAGCTACTTTGCCTTTACATGAGATTTTACTTCAATGAAGAAAGAGTTTTGCTTGAATATGTCTTTACGCACCATTTTAGAGTTGGACCTGCCCACTTTAGAGTTGAATATAAGTCCCTGTGGATTTTGGTTGTGCAGTGAGGGGCAAAGTATTATGATACATCAAGTATTAGGTGACACCATTTTTTGGGATATGATTGTCATAAACCCATAACCATTTCTTAGTTTAGTTTAGTACAGTTTCAAACTAAAATTGTTTGTGTGATTTAATGAGCCTGTTCACAGTGTATTTTTTAGCTCGCTTGGAATGACTCCACTAGTAAGGCTCAGATGATACTGGAACAGGAATTCCTTGAAATGTTACCTGATATCCAACAAGAAACAAATTCACTCTACTTGTCAATACCAGTGCAGGAGGTTAGAAACATCTAGCCTGGTGATTCCCGGCCCTGGTCCTGGAGGTACACTACACAGTGCAGTGTGTTTGTTGGGAGCAGTGAAAACAAATTGCCCAGGGCAATGTGCCTTCCAAGACCACAGCTGTGAAATGCTGCTACATTTATTTTATTTAATTATTTTATGCATTTTTGTACTGTTTTCATGTGTTACAGTTTTCAATCTAGGACCACAAAACTCTTCAGCACTGTAAAGCCCATACAGGAATAGTGTGCCTGTGTTTTATGGGACTGAGCGCATTTGGTTTAAACATGATTTTCTCTTAGAAATTAATGGTGGAATACTGGGAAAACTCTAATGTAACTGCCAAAAATAGCACCACGAAAGACATCTCTCTCACAGCTCCTCACAGATATTACATACTGTACTAACCATGCTTTGTTTTTATTGAAAGGCCATCTTATGTCAAATTTATGCTTTCTGTAAATAGTGGTGTTTATCGGACCCACTCTAATGACTTGATTACGTGTCAGGTTCTAAGACAAATCTGCTTTTAGCTACAGTGCACCAGCAAACTGGGACACCCTTTAGGAAGCTCTGCTCGCTTGTGTCACTCGACCATTTTGAAATTTTAATTTCTAATCTACACTCAGCCTGCAACTCTTTTATTTGATGTTAGTCCCTTTCTGCTCTGTTTATTTTATTTTATTATGTATTTTATATTATTTTATTTTACTACTTTATTGCAACTGTTTTATTCGATGATTTTATTTACTGTCTTTTTATTTTACTGTCTTTTTATTTTTTCCAAGTTGAAATGAAAGTTGATTGATTGACATACATACTCAAATTCATACCAGTACAAATAAATAAATATATCAGCATCTGCCTGGGATGCCATAGCCTGGCCTAGCAGCATCTTAGCAACCACTTGGGATAACATAGCGATGGCCTAGCAACACTTCAACAACTACTTGGGATACCACAGCAATGCCATAGCAACACCTGAGCAATTGCCTGTGATTTCATTGCAATAGCATAGCAACATTTTGACAACCACCTGGGACCACCTAGTCTATACATCATATTTCACCCCATGTCTTTTAGCTTGAAAACAGCATGATTGTAGATAGTTAGCAGATTCCACGTGTGATAAATTCACTAAATGATGCTGAAAGTTTTACTCCATTAATTCTATACAAGTAAAGTGCAAAATTAAGCTTTTTGTTTATAAGCTTTTCTTTAATGTTTCCTATGTGCTACAGTTGCATTCAGGGAGAGACCTGTGACAGCACGACCTAGAGCTTCTGCTCTGGTGTGTGGTGGTCTTTAGTCGGCTGTAGAAACCAAAACCAAAACGTAAGATGCAATCTCTTCTTTCTGGTGGAGTGTAGTGTTCAGACGTCTCATGCTTCTCAAATATGTGAATGTGACATTATACAGAAGTTAGTAATGTACTATTTAATTATTTAAGCTTTTATGATATATACATATTTGAACTTTTTACTCATGCTTATTTTGTAGAACACTGGCAAAAGTTCAACCTGATCATTTTACGTTTGGACCAAAAATTCAACCCAACAGTTTGAAATTTAGATTTGCTATAAAATGGTATTTACTACTGAGCAGGACTGTGTTGCTGTAGCTAATAGAAACGAGCTAGGTAGGGAAACAATGAATTTGCCATCATGCTAGCATTAGCTTGACTGCATGACTAAAAATATTTATAGAAAATATTTATTTTTAAAAACATAAAAAATTATAGAAATTACATTCTGCATATCATAACAGGTAACCTTACACATGCATACAAAACAACTATTATTTAAAATGTATGACACATTCTAAAAAGGGGTTCATTATGTTCAATAATGGGTTTTTGCCTATTTTACATTCCCTAAAGCTTTTCCAACCTTGCAACAAACCCTATGAAACATGATACAACGCACTTATGGATGGAGCACGGATACACAGTCACTGTAATGGTCAATATACTTTTTTTCTTTTTTTAGGTTAAATGCATGTAAATAAACCATATATTTACTGTATTTTAACACTGCTGTGTTCATTTTCAGAAATAGAATGTAAATTCACAAAAACAAAATGTCATATGTATACACAGAATGTAACTGTTGATTTACAGTAAAAGGCAGTACACACTCAAACATTTTCTAAGCCGCTCACCCTTCTTCATGCTCCTATCTGAGCAGTTATTGGGCAGAAGGCAGAAAATACCCTGGACAGATGTAAAAGGCAATATTTCTAAGAAATGAAGTGACTAAAATGTTATGGATTTTTATCGTGATTAAGAAAACATGCAGTACCTTTATTGTTAATTTACAGATTTTATCTGGCACCCTTGCTGCATGACTATTTACTGTTTTTTTGTTTGTTTTTTGTTTTTTGTATATACAGATTTCTCTTGTACAGTGTAGATCAGGGGTGTTTAATCTTATCTGCAAAGGGCCGGAATGGCTGCAGGAGATCACATGATCACATGCTTGACGCCTAAAAGGGACTGATAAAACTAGTGGAATCAGGTGTGCTACAGCTCATTTTGAGTGAAAACCTGCAGGCACACTGGGCCTTTGCAGATAAGATTGGACACCCCCAGCGCAGATCATTGGCAGGAAGTAGGACTTGAAGGCAAGTGTGAAAAAATATTCTATCTGTATATCTGTGTATCTGTGTATGTATATAATAGGAAATGTGCTGGTTTGGAGTGGGAAAACGTGCAGGTTGGGAATGGGCACCATGCGGTTATGTTACTGAGTAAGCTGTATGCCACATCATAGAGAAAGGCAAGGATGAGTGCTGATTCATCCATCCTTTAAAGGTTTTGTAAATAACTTATTTTATGTTTTCTTTGTGTGGGTGCGGGTTGGTTTTGAATGTAAGCTGTTTGGTTGTTTGTGTGCTTGTGTTTTGTGCGACTGTCAGGCTTGTAGGTATGTCTGATCAGTGGCCTGGTTGTAGTACCGCTAATAAAGAAGCGCTGAGTGGACGATATTCTCCTCCCCTCTTTCCCTCAGGCACTATGCAATGCTCCCCCGTTTCTCTGCTTCTTTCTAATAATATGTCACTCCCTCTTTACTGCACTGACTGCAGAGGGGCTGATGAGGAGAGAGACGGAAAAGGGCCTGTTTCTCTAACCTTCTCCTCTCCTCCATGAGTAAAAGTACAACAGCCACACACTGATGAGATTCCACAGCCCAGCAATGCATCAGGATGACAGCACCACAACACCACCAGAATCTTTTTATTCCCCACGTTTAAGATGGAATGGAAGGAATTTCTCTCAGTGCTGGTGGTGTGTGTGTGTGTTTATATATATATATATATATATATATATATATATATATATATATATATATATATATATATATATATATATATATATATGACAGCTAATTCTACTGTATTAATTCAAGATCCTTTTTTGTGACTCTATACCATAATGATGTCTGTTCTATGAAAATAATCACTACAAAACTCTACAAAACACTACAAAAGCCAAATGTTTCAGTGGTGACTGTTTCAGTACTGACCATTTGGAGCAGAACTCAAAAACATTTGTGGTTACATGGTACACACATAAAATCATAATGTTTTTCATCAAAGCACAAAAAAGTCTCAATAGTAGAAAATATGTGTCTCATTAGTGACAATTCTTAACATTTTACACTGATTTTCAGACGCATTTACTTCAAAATAATGAGATCTAACTGCTCACTATGTGGTCATGAGGAATGCAGTCTCACTTCCTGCTCTAATGTAGGGGGTGTTGCTAAAATAAGGCTCTGCCTACAGAATAGAACTCTTTGTATTTCAGTAATAACATGAAAACATAGGACAGCAGTAAAATATTTTTATTAAAAATTAAACTAATCAAAAAATACAAACAAAATATTATTTTGAGTAAATTTAGGGATTAGGGCTTGGGACAGACAATAGAGAGTATCCTATAAATGATGATTTTGTATCTATTTAGCTTATTACTGACAATTAATGCCTTGGGTTTAAGTAGATCATAAAACATTCCAAGGCATATACCTAATTGTTTTTTAAATATTGTATTTTAATACAGAGCAATGCTGTTGTAATCCATGCAGAATGCGGTTTGGCATTGTCTTGCCAAAATGTCTCCAAATGGGCAGGACTTGATGACTACCTAAAACAATGGTCCAAGGAAAAACAAACCACGAACCAGCAACAGGGTCTTGCCTGTCTTGAACTATGTCACAACACACATTGCATCACGCCCTGTTGCGTATGGGACAGCAAAGTGCCCTTTACCTGAGGAAGTAATGGCACTAGGATGCACTGTGGGAAGAAGACAAGCCAGTGTAGGCATTCTTTTGGACGTTAACTTGTCACCTACCTGAGACTGAGTTCAGACAAAGTATATCCCTTCAGGCGCATAGTATTCCTGGATGTGAGGCCTCTTTCAGCAGGATAACGCAGAAGTTGGTCAGAGTTCTTTAAAGTACTGATGATATCCACAATGTTCTCAGAAAAGCATATTTTGATGTAGGTTATCATGACGATGATAAATATTGCCATACTGTCCATATTTATAAATAGGAAAATACTGAAATATGTCATCCAAGTATTCTAAACCTAAATTAAATATATTGTGTCATTCGCATTGCTTCAGTTTGTTATGCTTTTGTACAGACCAGAACCTTCAACAAGGGCATTAAACACTCAAACACACACCTACACACATACACACACACGCACAGTCTGTGTGAAAGTCAAGGGAAACTTTGAAAGGTGTATTGATCGCATCTCCGCCCCCTCACCCTGCATGCAGACACACACACAAACCATTTCACACAGAGATGCTTTCTCACTTACTTCGTATACAAGCTTAACCTCCTACACCTGGTCATAAAGTCTGTGCTCAGTCCTGCATTTTAAGGTATTATCATATGTGAGAGACTCTAGGCTTACATAAAAAGGAGGAGATTGATTCTTTATCTGCCTTTTGCTTTGCAAATAGGTGTGAGAAGCAGCAGAGCAACCCCACAACATCAGTGAGCCTCTGCTATGTTTAACAATAGGGGCTGTGCTGTTTTCTTTAAAGGTTTCATCTTGTTTCCTGTAAACCAAACAATGATGTGCTTTTCCAAAAAAAATATTTTGGTCTTATCTATTCAGATGATTTTGTCTTCTTTGGGTACATTTTCGCAATTTCCAGTCTGGCTTTTTTGGAAGTTGATTGAGGTTCTTTCTGCATCATTCAAACAATCCCCTGCAATCTGTCACCAACTTTCTTGGATTCTGGATCACAAACATACTCATTATGATGACCTTAGGCTCATGCATGGCTGCTCCAGAGCATCCCATTCTATTGGGAGTGCTTTCTTATGGAGATTATACAAGCTGTGCACAGGCAGTTGAACGCACCTGTGTCAGCGATGGGCAACACAACCTTAAAGCAACTGAATTCACTCAGTCAGGCCTGTCTATAAACATTTGAATAAATAGTGTCAGCTTTTCACTGCTAGATATTCCAGAAATGCTTCTGGGGGTTTATGGCTTTTTTTCTTTAAAAATGATTGAACTCATTTAAGCACACAACAGTCCTGATTTACACCTTTAAATCTTCACTTTTCTCACTGCATTACACATCGAGTGTAGTATAGTTAAGAAATGTAATAACATTAGATAAGTATTACACCTGATATAGATGTTATCTCCTGCTCTATCCATCTCCGTAATCCGACAACGGAGAACACATCTCGGCATGACAGCCTGGGCCCCTCGGTTGCCATGGTAACTGTGACTATGGTGAAGGTTTGTTGCGTGTTGGGATGGTTGGGAGAGTGGTGGTTAATGGGAGGTATTTCCACAGGTTTTTTTTGGTCCACTGTGAGCTGTAGGTTTACATTTGCAATTTAAGGGAGTGAGGAAAGTGTGTTATTATCAAAGGGAAATGGATAGAGAAAGAAAAGGAAGAAAAAGACAGAGAGAGAGAGAAAGAGAGAGAGAGAGAGAATTATCCACTCTCATTCTCACTGACCCTCTCCAGTACCTGTTATATGCAAAAGAAAACATCTTTTAATGTTGTAATTATAATTAGGGCTGGGACAATTTTGAAAAAAAATCAGGAAGAAATTATAAATAAATATTTATATTTTTATTATCAAATTATTACAGTGAGATGCAGTATATCCAGTATCTAGGGCTATTTCAATTTGTGCCAGTGGTAAGTCAAAATAACATGTCAAAATTGAAAGTAATTTTGAAATTGTACACATTAATACAAATGCTATCTTTCAGAGGTTATAGCTGCTCATGGTTTATTTACTGCTTTTGATGCTGAAGCTGAAGCAACACCTTGAACTCCATCCATAGATTCAGCTGTGAGTCTGTAAACTACTTCTAGCAGAATGGGCTGTTAAATATTGTCTGGGTCTTTGAGTAACACTGGTTAAAAGCGTTGTGGTTGATACTACTGGATCCTTTTTTCGCTCCTCTTTGTCTTCTTTATGCAAGCGTTAAATGAAAGAGCACAACATTTCAGTGCATTACTAAATCACATTTTTTACTTTTCTATCTGTAAAAAAATTGACTTGCTGTGAAAAGACCCCACAATGACTCAACGTTTAACCATCACTAACACAACTAACAAGTCTCAAGGTTTACTTATGAAAGAGTCAAAGAAAGTAGCTCATTTTTTCCGGTCCAGTTTGTGTCACTGCAGGCTGGATGTTTTTGTTTGGTGGACTATTCTCAGTGCAGCAGTGACAATGAGACTGCTATAGCTGTGTAAAGCTAAAAAAATCACTTGATAGAACATCTCAAAACTAATTAGGTTAATTGATAACATGATCATCTCAGAAAGGGCTGAAGTGAAGGGGAGGGGTTCATCAGTGTGATAGACTGTGTGGGCAAATAGCACAACAATTTAAGGATAACATTTCTCAAAGTAAAATGGCAAAAAAAACCATCTATGGTACATAATATCACTGAAAGATTCAGAGAATCCTGAGAAATCTCTGGACAAGGCTGAAAACCAGTACTGGCTGGCCATGATCTTCGGGCCCTTAGGCAGCACTGCTTTAAAAACTGACATAATTCTGTAGCTGAAATCACTGCATGGGCTCAGAAACCCTTCTGAAAGGTGGTTTGTGCTGTTTGTCATTATATGCTGCCATCCAGACAACATCTTCTTCAGGGAAAACCTTGCTAATTTCAGGAAAACCACATTCTGCACATATTACAACAGCATGGCTTTGCAGTCAAAGAGTCTGGGTGCTAAACTGACCTGCCTGCAGTCCAGATGTGTCACCCACTGACGACATTTGTTGCATTATGAAACAAAAAATAAGACAGAGGAGACCCTGAAGTGTTTTTCAACTGAAATCCTACATCAAACAATGGAATGGAAAACATTTCACTTTCAAAACTATCGCAGTGTCTCCTCAGTTCCCAAACACTTACAGAGTGCTGTTAAAAGAAGAGGTGATGAAACACAGTGGTAAACAGCCCCCTGGCCCAACTATTATAAAATTGTTGGCATCAAGTTCAAAAGACTTGTCTTTAAAATATGATAGAATTTCTCAGTTTCAACATCTGATATGTTGTCCTAGCACTATTTTCAACAAAATGTAGGGTTTAAATGATTTGCACATCACTGCACTTTGTTTTTTATTTATATTTTGTACAGTGTCCCAACTTTTCTGGGAACAGGGCCGTACAACACAGTGCAGCATTAGAGACAAATTAATATACACACACAGATTTCTGATTGTCTGAGATTATTATTGAGTTTGGTGACAAATATCTGCTTTAGCTGACTGAGCCAAAAACTAAATTAACAAAATACTGGCAGACATATTTTTAAATAATGAAGAAAAGTAATAAAAAGAAAAAGTAATAAATAGAAAAACTGTAAAATTGTGTTTATATAGGCCCCAAATGGTGAAAGCAAAGAGTTCAGGGCACAAAGTCGGGGGCAGGTTGGCTGACAATATTTATCAAATTCCACAGCCTCCATATTTCTAGTAGGGCTGACATGACAGGTATGCATTAAGAATGAAGAATATTGTTTCTGATGGTGTTTTTCCTGTGTGCCAGAATGCTGGTGTGAGTCACTCACAGTGCATCTCACTGCTGAGTGTGTAAATGAAGTAAAACCAGGACTGGACTTCCATGCCATGGATCACAGAATGCTCACGCTTACCAAATGGAAAGAAAAAATGAAATCTGCTTATTGATTTTTAAACTATAGTTGGCATCAGCCCAAGTGTCTGGATTGCAGTTGTGCATGTCATTATTATTATTATCATTGATTTTATAGTTGTCATGGTGTGATGCGAGTATATTCAGCAACAAGCAGTAAAGTTGAAAAGCAGTCCCTTTCAATGGTCTGCCATCTCAATAAAGCTTGAAGTGAACTGACCCATCTGTGCTTTGCCCACAAATACATTCTGTCACAGCAAGTATTGCAGGTTGAACAATGTTTATGAAATTTCCATTGAACTCGAAAAAGTTCACAACATAATGTGGAGTTTAAAGTGCTATGTTACTGAACTGGGGACAGATTCCCAAGTGTAGATTATTCTTGTGACAATCTCATGCTTGTCTTAGACTGTAAGAACTCACAGTGTAAACCCCATAAACTGCAACTTAAATGTACAACATATTACTTTTAAAAGGAAGATGTTTTCCCATTGGCAGCTTCTTCCACTGTCACTTCTAGTTCTTATTTGTTCAATTCTTTGGAACGTTTGGATTTGTTTTACCATCATGTGATTAAACTGAATAACAAGTTAACAGAAATATGATGTCATTTTTTTTGGTTATTACAGGTGCAGCTCTTATAAACTATAAACTATATGACTATAAATCTGTGCCATCAGAGCAACAATTAAACTGGTGGTTGCCATAGAAACGACACTGTGTCCTGTGAAACTCATGCAGTGTTTTTTTTCCCTGGCTTGTGAGGTATCCTGGAATAAAAAAAATATCAGTGGGTATACACAAACAATGCATATTTAGAAGTCAGTAAACAGAAAAGGCCCAGCTTTAAAAAAAAAAAAGTCAGTACACAGCATATGTGTGCATTTGCACCAGACCACACCACGGCTGGCAATCTACTTGACAAAAGATGCATATAGCTACATATGAAAACAAATAAAATTGTCTTAAGGAAATATCTGAGATTTGTTTTTCTTTTTTTCAACAAGAATTGCTTTTAAGAACAATGAGCCTCATTCACCAGCCATTCTTAAGAAGAACTTTCTTCTTAAAACCTACTTATGCAGTTTTTATGAAGACTCTGACATTCACCAGTGTTTTCTTGTTTGGGATTTGTTCTTAG
Source organism: Pygocentrus nattereri (assembly GCF_015220715.1). Taxonomy (NCBI): domain Eukaryota; kingdom Metazoa; phylum Chordata; class Actinopteri; order Characiformes; family Serrasalmidae; genus Pygocentrus; species Pygocentrus nattereri. The sequence continues at coordinate 17,759,038 of NC_051224.1, read as the reverse complement.
GTCTGAACAGAATCTACGGACATTCAAGAGCACAAAGGTACTAACAATTCTACGCTTTGAGAACACGTCATACGTTTGACATATTCAGCCTCTGGAGTGTTGCTAATTTAAAACTAGCCAGCTTGGGAACAACTTGCTAAAACTTGCTCAGTTACAAGCTATAAAACTACACCCGATTCATCCTAACTGTGTGACCTTCCTCACACATATGAAAGAATATGTTGATTCAATGATGCACTATATATTATGTATTTTGACAGAAAGACAGTTGCGTGCTACACCATTTATTAGTCTGAATGGGATTCTGCTAAGGATCTGTAAAGCTTGTCCAATTTAGCAGTGGTTGCTACAAAAGAGCATGTATGGGCGGGGCATGGAAAGGTCAATTGAACTGAACAGAACAGAATTGAGAAGAGTGCACGACATGAGCAGCTTATTTGATTTTTGGGAATTTACACAGCAGAATCTGTCATGGCTCTAAAGCAGCAGTATGGTAAAACAATATTGAAGTGGCTAAAAGGAGCAGTGGCGCTTTCTATCAGCATCAGTGTGCAACTAACCATAAACGTTATGTGCGATTGCAAGGGCAGGGCAATTACACACACACACACACACACACAGACACAGACAAAAACACACACACAAACACACATACACACTTGTGCTCCCTGGAGTGTGGCTCGCGTGCCAGTGGTTGCGTGTGGGAGTGGACATGTGATGCCTGATCTGAGAAGAAGAAGCTGGTCGATGAGAGGGGCCAATAAGGAGGGCAAATGTACACCCACACACACTCAAACACACACAAATGAGCTCAAGAGTAAAACTGCTTTTATACACAGACATGCCAACATTACTGGCTTTCTTTTGTGATCTTATACACAGCATTGTGTAAAGGTCCACCCTTAATATATTTAACTTACAGTCAGAACAGCCATTAAGAACAAGTCATTCCTTTTTCAGGAGTTTCTAAAGCTGCAAAGAGTGATTAAAAGCTGACAAATATGCAAGACCTGGTAGTCCACCAAAACTGTGTCCCATCAGATAAACAGTAAGCTTTCATCTTTGAGAGAGAGGAGAAAATCAAGCTGCTTCAGATCTGAAAACATCCACAGGTGTTTCTGTCCATCCTTCCACATCCTTCCTTCTGAGAAGACGACTCAGCGCTACGGGTCTGAAAGGATGCATAACTGTCAAAAAACTCGGACCGAGAAAATGAACTCGACTGACCACTGCAGAGTCCAGACCTCAACAAAAAAGTGTTTGAAATTGCTTAAGAAGCAGAAACGGCAACCAACTTCTAGACTGAACTGGAGGCCTAGAAAAATATCCCTGAAAACCATAAATAAAAGCAAAGGGTGGGCACACTAAACACTAAAAAATGTGATATTACATTTAGTTGTTGAGGCTTCTATGTATATATTTTCTCAACACGTTTCTTCTTATTGTCCTGATGCTGAAAAATGCATAACTTGTTCTTATTGGCCATTTTGACTGGAAATAAACAAAATGGTGGGTGGTCTCTGACTTTTGCACAGTATTGTATGTGTATGCAATCAAATACACTAATGTAGCTCTTCTTTCTTACTCAGTCCACAATGAATATTAAATCTTTAGACTCTTTTTTGTAATGGAGAAGGTTTGATCAATAGACTTTATAGCCAGTTGTCTTGGAAATGTTTTATTTGCTTGTTTTTTTTTCTTTTGTTGCAAACTGAGAAAAAGAAGCAGCACTTTTTGAAAGACCATTAAGGCCTTTTAAGGCCACCTGAACAATGAGAGGGAACAAGGACAAGAATAAAATGTTCCCAGAACTTTGCAATCTTGAGTTAAGGCCTCCTGCTGAAGGGCACAGCACAATATGTCTGAATAAAACCAGCAACGCTCTGCTCACTAGAAAGTATTGTTAAAGAAAAATTCGGCAAAAAATTGTAAGTTGTTTTCCCACCAGTCAAGAGATTGGTGTCTGAAGTTTGCTTGTCTAGTTTTGCATTGGAGCAATGAGGCTAACGCTAACAAGAAATGGAAGCTTATGGCTCACCAACTAGCATTATGCAAAAAAAGTGGCTAAATCATCACACACCTGCTTTAGTTTATTGTTATGCTCCATCCTTATTTGCACTGTTGTTTTTCTTGTGCCTCTGTGTGTTCTGTCTTCCCATCTTAGAACATCTTATCATCTTATCATCATCATTCCATTATCCAGTCCATGTCTTCTTCTCATCCCCACTCATTCCAGTCTATAATCCGGTCCACATCTTCAAGCTTCACTAATTAATTCTAAGTCATCTGGTGGGAAGAACAAGAGAGGCCTCCTTGGATCCACTACCAGCTTTTGTTGGCTCATTTCTTTGCTTTTTACTCGATGGGTCTCTGACTAGTTGTCCTTTTGACTCTGCTTTAATTTCGACTTTAATAGAGCCTAACCCAGTGTCTCTCAACCCAGGTCCTCAAAGCCTACTGCCTTGCATTTTTTAGGGTTAGCAAAATGTCTATTTAAAAGGAAACAGTGGTGAGCCGAACACACTGTTGTGTGCACAAATGTTGCAACTATGACTGCTAAGAAGGCCATTCTTGACATACTTTTCAAAGAATTTTCGGAGCCTGACGAAATGGGTTTAAACATGTTTAATACTTCAAAATCCATCTTCTGATGTCATTAATACTTGTGTACACAAAGCTGCAAGGGCCACACTTGTAGAGGATTTTATTAGAATCCACTGGATGCACTGCCTTTGTAATACCGCAGTGTTTATATGCACGTCACTGCTGATTGGGTAGCACCTCTGACAAAACTGTCAAGTGAGAGAAAATGTACCTCAAAGTCTGTTCCACAGTGTTTCTCGCTGCTCCTGAAAAATGTCAGTGAACCCAGAAACTGCAGCAAACCGTTCCGTAACTTTTTGAGATTGAAGGTGCCCCAGGTGTAGGGATTGGCTCCATTTTGTTTGGGTTTAAGGGTTTGTCTGTTTTGCGTCAGTCAGGAAGTCGTACTAGTGTGAGCCAGTTTGAAAAAAGAACAAGAACAATCATAAAAGAAATCTTTTTAATTTTTGCATAACTTAAAAACTCCAGTTACGCTTTGTATTGTGTTCAATTTTCACAATGAACAGACCAATAGAAATAGGCCAAAATTACTTGTGGGGAAAAAGAACTAGGAAAGGAAATATGCTGGTGTCGATTCTGGATCAGCAGAGCAATGAGAAAATGAATGAATAGTGGCGAAGAGTACCCCATGTTTCTGCAGCCCTAGTCATTTCATTTTTCCCTCAAACTATTTCTTTAACATCAAGCTGTTTGATGGAATATTATTCTCTGTCACCTCCAAACTCTAAAGGGCAGAAAATAATGGAAGGATTAAAAAGCTACTCATCATACGCCTCCCTTCATCCCTCTATCTCTCAGTTACCGATGGCCTTCAATCACCTATCTCAGGCGCTGAGACGTTTTTACAGCCGGGGTAAGCGGGGAGGTGGGGGACATCCAGTGGAAAACCGCATTTTATGGTTATCATGCATTAGATGTCTGTGCTCTTCATGGTTCAACACAGAGAGGAGAGTGTAGAGGTCTGTGGAGTTAACGTAGCATTAAACTGTAGGTGTGAGAGACGTGAATCAGTGTGAAAGTACAGGAACTCAGTCATGCCAACTTTGGAAAGGTCAAGGGCTCCCAAGCATGCGCATGAATCAGTGAGAGAAAAACAGAGATGTCGCAGAAAATCATGTCTCTGCTGTGAGGACTCAGCCCTCAGTGAAGATCCACAATTAACATGATTCTGATCTAATCTGCCACAATGAAAGCCACTAGAAATGAAAGACTGATACCTATTAAGCTTTTTATTATATCATATTATTACTTGATTCTTTGTGCTATCTCGCTCACTCGCTTTCTTGCCGGTCTCTATAAATAAATGAGGTGCTGTTTCCAAGGTAACATCTCCTTGGAGATTGGGCCACCTGAAATCTTGTTGAGGAGTAAAGGTGGAGAAGGGAGAGGCCTTTGGGGGTTATCAGAAGCACAAATCCCATTCTCTTTGACGCACTTGGGCTGCCTACCTGCATATATCTCAGGCATAAATCCATCTATGTGCCTCCATCTTTCCATCATCTCGTCTGGCGCTGTTTTCGATCCTGTAGGAGCTCCATTCCCCATCGCTGGCTCTCGTTAAATCACGCCATATGGCTAAGCCCAGCATAAGTCCTCCTAAACCTGGCTGTAAATTCTCAACTGGCCATATAAAGTTATGGAGAGACAGCATGACAGCTGAAAGGCCCCCGGTTTTTTATTTGTTTTATGTTTTTGTTATGAATCATGGGTGACGTATCAAAATTCATGTTTTAATTCACACGTACAGTTCCACAAAGTGCAATCACAAAAGGTTCAGACACCACTTTGTGTAAAAAAAAATGCATGAGCTAAGGTTAGGTTCAGTTTCTGAATGCATAATTACAAGGAATTATTATTTGGAGCTTCAGAGAATCCAGGAAAAAATCTCTATTTGTAACAGGCAAGGTCGAAATTGAATGCCTGTGACCCCTCAAACAGCACTACATTAAAAACCGACGTGGTTCTGTATTGAATATAGCCACATCAGCTTTGAAATACTTTGGAAAACTCTTATTAGTAAATACACTTCGTTGCTGCATCTGTAAATGCAAATTAAGACTACACAAAGCAGGAGCCATACATCTGCACATCCAGAAACTCTGCCGACTTCTCTGGACTAAAGCTCATCTGAGATGCACTGACACAAAATGTGAACATGTGTGGTCTGACAAGTCTACTTTTTAAATGGTAAAGTCTGATAAAACAGACGTATTGCTGTTGGGCCTTAAGGTTAGGTTGCAGAATGTGTCCTTCACCTTTAAATGGTGAAACATTTGATGGTAGTTCAAGTACCACATCAATGCTATTTCTAAGACTGTGCTATATTACTTGAAACACATCCAAAACAAGACACATCCAATCCTTACAAGATGTTGAGAAAATAGTTCATGCTTTCATAACTACCAGATTAGGCTCCTGTATGGTGTTACTGGCTGGTTGCCATGCTGTCTCTCAAAATAGGCTCTAGTTCAGAATGCAGCCCATATGCTCACTGGGAAAAGTTTGAGCATATTACTCTGATTTTATTTAGTTTACAGTGGCTTCCTATTAAGTTTCATATCAGTTACAAAGTCTTGCTTATGATAATGGCTGAGCTCCAGCATATGTTGCTGAACTGTTCATCATAGCCCATGCAGACCACTTCACTCAGCTGAAGCACACTTAATGCAAACGCCTAGGATCTCGTACAGCTCAGTGGTGAAGGGTCGATTCCACAGAAAATGAAGAATGCAAGCATGTAAGGGTTTTTAAATAAACACATTTCACATCAAACCTCTCTGAATGACTTTATTTACATCTTAATGATTTAATCATCACAAATTTTTAAATGGTGCAATTCCCCTTTTACTAAATTCAAATAGACTTACTTATGTGGTTTCTGACACTGTGTTACACATTGTTATCTATAAAAATGGTAAGTCACATATCTACACACAGTAACAGCAGCCGTCTCAAAGCTGAGCTGTGTCTGCACGTTAGACACCAAACACATCTTGGCTAAGTGGTTACATTTGGGGTAAAGGAAATACTGTCTAAATTAGATTCTCTGTCAACTATAGCTTTAACTTTAGTTAAAAAATGACTAAATATAGTTGAAAGAATGGACAGTGTAGTAGACAGTGACACTGGAGTAGGCTGTAATCATGTGTGAGCAGTCCTGAAGTTTCTCTGATGCATTTATGCCATTTTCAGACTGATGTTCTCTCTGAGCTCTAGATTTAAAAAGAACTGCCTCAATAAATCTATATACACCATAAAATTGATGGAAACTTCAACAGTCACGGAATTTGTGCTGTTAAGTGAGCTACACCCTGAACAGAATAAAGTGCATGGTCTTGAAGGCCAGGGCCAATACCATTACTAAACACAGTGTAGCAGGACGCCCTCCAGTGGCCATGTTCACACAAAACAGCCTTGCCTTATCATTTGTGTGGCTGCAAATCAAAGGTAACAGCATCCAGCAGGGAATGATTATGTTCTCCTACAGTAAATTGTCTTTGCACAGGCCAGTAGGTGGTCCTTTTACAGCTTAGAAGTCATCTGCCCTCATCTTAATTAGGCCTACACACTCTCAATCACAGTGAGTGTTGAATGGTAAAATGGAAATATCAAAAACATTTTTGCCTTCAACACTTTAACAGGAGGTGATAAAAGTGTGATGGGGTAAATGAGTGGTGGTCACTTTCTCCTTCTTCTCTCTAACTCTCTCTCTCTCTCTCTCTCTCTCTCTCTCTCTCTCTACAGACATGTGTAAATATATATAGGCACCCAAGATACATTTTCAAAATGTATTTATTTTTGTAGCATGTGTTTATTTGCTGAGAAAATTGTTAATATTTGAATAAACAAAATTTATAGAATATTAACTAATAACGATTTTATATATTAATATATATATATATATATATATATATATATATATATATATATATATATATATATATATATATATATATATATATTATGATATTAACAAGTCTCTGTGGCGGCTGTGAAGGTGTCCTATATGGACCCAAGAAATTCTTGTTACTTTTTATTGTTTTTATGTTTATTTGAATTATGAATATGACTTTATTCTAATGTATATTGTGATAAACTCACTGCTGAGGCAAATTGTTTAAAAATTTGCTTAGATGCCTAAAACCTTCATACAGTACTGTATATATACATATATAAATACATACAGAGTCTCATGAGGAGTGATTCAGAGTGAAGACCCCCTTCCAGGTCCACCCCCATTTGATAATGATATTTAATGTCTGTGTTAGTGAAGACCCAAGAAACATCAAAGCCCCTAATTAAATTACGACAATTAGTATACGAGAGGGCATTATCTAAGATCCATCCCAAAGTTCAGTCATGGGGATTTGGGAAAAGGGAAGGGGAGGGACAGGAGGAGCAGGGAGGAGAGAAGCAGAGAAAGGAAGAGAGGATAAATGGATAAGGAAGGTCCAGGAAAAAGGAGAAAGGGAAGAAGGAACCCTGCCCAATCAAAATCTCTTCACTGGACTTGCAGACATGCTGGCTTTATATGCTTGTTAGTGGGAAAGTCCACAGAGCCGTAGGGCTGTATCACTCTGCCGCTCTTCCACGAGTGAGATAATACAGACCTTCAGAACTTCTGAGAACTTCTAGAGTGACTAAATCCTCCTACTTTATATATATATCTATATATATATCTATATATCTATATAAGTAGCATGTGTTTATTTGCTGAGAAAATTGTTAATATGAGAACTTCTAGAGTGACTAAATCCTCGAACTACAATACTTATACTGTTGTATAAATATTAATAGTATACTTTTACTTTTAGTGAAGTATAAATTTTGATAGAATACCTGTACTTTTATTGAATTTTACATTTGGTAAAGTAAAAAAGTACCTGTCAATAGTTCAACTTGTCTTAAAGTAGAGGAGGCTGGGATACTTTATCTATCTATCTATCTATCTATCTATCTATCTATCTATCTATATATATATATATATATATATATATATATATATATATATATATATATATATATATATGATATATAGTCAAGTAGAAGTATTTTTAATTTACCAAAAGTAGATTAAACCTCATCCACCACGGCTTCCAACATGGGACTAAATGTTATTTGATTAAAATAGTTTTCAACTGGTTTGTTTCCACTTTTTAATATCAACTTAACTGATATATAGATCCATATATAGAATCTAGAGTATCTAGAGTAAATGGACACCTCCCACAAAACAGATCCTTTGCTTCTGTTTAGCTCTCCTCGCTCCTTTACTGGTTGTCTCTGTTGCACCCAAAGTACAGAAAAACGTGTGTGTGTGTGCGTGTGTGTTGCTGTGGGCCTTCGTTGCCAGACAATCACATGAAGGCCACAGTTCGATGAGCTAACCCAAATCTGTCATCTGTCAATCAAGTGGAAGGACCAAGGGAGGCCTATCTGTGTTGCTGGAGGGTTTTGTATTATGAGGCCTGGTGTATCTTCCTCAGTGGGTGTCTGATGAGTGGGGGATGTTGAAGAGAGGCAGTTTCATATCATGTATAACGGAAAACAGATGTGATCTACAGCTGAAACAGCAGCAAACCACCCTAGAGACATGCACAGAGTACCTGGGTGGGCTCTATACTGGAAGTACAAATAACATAAACCATTATCAGAGAACCTCAAGACCCTAATCAATAGACCTCTGAGGTTGTCATGCCATTGTGTAGCATCAGGATGAGGTCTGGGCCTAAGCCTTTTATATCTATAGCTACATTTCTACAAACTTTGAAAAGTGCATTAAAATGTGATTCTTGTTTCCATCAAGCTCATTTTTGTGGCGATAAAGAGGAGTGTTTGACATATTATGTCTAATTTTATTTTGAAACTTGTGTGCCTTTGACTTGCCCATAGCCTACTAATAAGAACATTTTATATATATTTTTACTGGAACCATCAATTAAGTTTCTGCTGTATATCGCTATTTAAGCACGTTCCAGTCAAAAAGGATGTAGTCTTTCCTGTCCATATCTCTCTGCCAGCATGGTCATGTCGGGTGAACAGCTAAAACAACACTAGACCAGCAGTAGAGCTGGTGCTGTTCCTTGCAGGGAACTACTTTTCCTTCCACTGGCACAGACAACCACATAACACGCAGCAACTGCTCTATGATGGCAGATTATTCAGTTATTTTCCTAAATTAATAGTTCATTTAATACTAACATGAAGGCTTTCAGATATGAGGAGTGATATTTAATTACTTAATTTCCACTTTTTTTTACTGCAGCAGTGCTGCAGTGTTACTACTGGACTGAGAATATCCAGCCAACAGCGTCCTGTGACCACTGATGAAGGATTAGTGGATAGCCAACACAAACTGCGCGGCAATAGATGAGCTACTGTCTCTGACTTTACATATACAAGGTGGACAAACAAGGTAGGAGTGCCTAATAGAGTGGACACTGAGTTTAAAAACTCCAGCAGCACTGCTGTCTGATCCACTCGTACCAGCACAACACACCAATATGCCACCACCACGTCAGCGTTGCTGCAGTGCTGAGAATGATCCACCGCCCAAATAGTACCCGCTCTGCTGGGGTTCTGGGTTCTAAAAAGTATGCAGAGAAACAGATGGACTACAGTCTGTAATTGTAGAACTACAAACTGCACCTTTACAAACTTCTCTGGCACAGTAAATCTTTGTGATAATCTGTTTCACAATACTTGTGTTAAAGCTTTTGGGTCAGATATGTTAAAGTTGTTCTGAGTTGCACTAACAGGTAAAAACAAGTAACTGAAATGGGGGTTGTGATAAAGAAACAAGGCAAAAACAGTAATCTTGCTGCATTAATCACATTGCTTTGTGGCTGATCCATTACTGCCACCCTGCAGTGCTTCTAAGTACTGCAGCTGCACAAAACCAGTCCTTAAGATAACTCAAAGTAAAAACGTATAAAATACTTAAACTTCAGGTACCACTACATTTTAAAAAATAATAATTCTCCACTAAAATAAACAAAGACAACCTTGTAATAGAGATCTCTTTATTATAGTGCATTTCTCAGATGTTACAAGATGGGTTAAAAAAAGCTAGAAACAAAGAAAACTTAAGAAAAGGGGGGGAAACATGCACACCTTTCTTGCTGTTTTTTTTTTAAACATAATTTCTTCAGAATTAAAGCTTCACATCTCAACATACGGTGCCTAAATGAAATACCTAGCTAAAATACATGTTCTTACACATTATTACTTTGCCATACAGATGATATTTGTCATTCAAATAAATCAGTTATTTCAGCTACTGCAGTAGGTTGAAGAGATCATTACAATAAAAGGCCCAAAAATTTATTAGAGTTCTGAAACTTGCTGAGTTTTGGTGCAATTTGTAAAGAAAAAAAAAAGAAAAAAACTGTTGCTGTCCAGTTGTAGACCTAGTTAAGGGTGTCAATTCACCCATTCCTTTGTAAGAGGTCAGTACAGGATCATGACCTTTGGGAATCACACAGAACAAGCAATTTCTTACAGTGTGCAAGTATTTGATGTATGCAACAACATTCGCAGTAGCCTTTGGAATAAATCAGATACCAAGGAAAAGGAATAATCTCTTGTCAGTTGTTTTGGAGGGTTGAAAATTGCCTGTCTGCTGGTTACATTTTGGAGGATAAACTCAGAAATGGACTGACTGTCGGGCAACACAGCCAGAGGAAAAAAAAAAAAGCGGTTAAGTAAAGGAAACAAACAGAAGAGCAAAAAGCAAAGCGACTGTGATCCACAGACACAGCTTTGTTAATCTGCGTGTTTGTAAATGTACAGCTGTAGTCTGCTCTGCGATCCTCCCTCTTAAGTAATGAATCTAGTTTGTTCTGGCAGGTTTAACACTTTGCTGTTTGTTCCTGACGGACTCCAAGCTTGAGATGTGAACCTGAAAGCAACTAAACATGACTTTACCCTTCATGACCACGGGTGAATAACTGGAGCTGTACCCCTGACTCAACAGACCATGTGAAAGAAAGAAAGAAAAAAAAACCAACAAAAAAAAAAAAAATGAAAACAAGAAAAGAATCGGAGTGGGAGCAGCTCTAAAAAGGCCTCTCTACTCTGATAAATTTCTAACTCTCGCAGCGTACACAGACTAACTCTCCTGTCTCGGTCACCCAAAAAAGGAAATCTATTCTGAGTGTTAAAATACAGCATCAGAAGGATGTTTTGTATGCATCACTTCCTACATTTACAACAGTTTAGGAGTTTACAGTGAATCATAAACCTAGATGTTTCAGTTCTGAACACTTTTCTGAATGCATCAGTTTGAAACACTAGTGTTAAAGAACATGCTGCCTTTAAACCAGGGAATCTACAGCCATGTGCTTCAATGAGCAAGTGGGTTAGAGGAGAGCAAGAGGAAGTCAATAACTGGCTTTCAATGTGGAAGTCACGCCTTAACAAGCAGCGAAGAACCACAACTGCATCGTCTTTTTCCCCCAAATAATGCAAAGAAGGATCTAGGATGGAAAACGTCACTTTATTGTCTTTCTTTTCTCCCAACCTGATGCAGGTTACAATGAGTTTCATCATATGTGGGGGTCAAAGGGTGACAACGTGAACCTTGTAACATCTTAGACATGCGCCACTGCATTAACATCAGAGGATGAAAATCAAGACTGTACTTTTATTTCAATATATTTATTTATTCTGTAAGTAACAAAAGAAACAAAAAACCTTTTAGCATCCTGGGTCATTCTTTGCCTTGTGAAAACCAGGGGGGGACACCAGAGACAGGAGAGAAGGAAACAAGAGAGAGGAAGAAACAGAGAGAGAGAGAACCAAGCTGTTTGAGAAGCATGTGTTCAAAAGGCACAGCAGGGCTGCTCCCACTCTCATCTCGCACGCACGCACTTCCATTCTGGTGTGTGTACACTAGACAGCACTGGGGAGAGCCTCTAAAGTCTACAGGAGCAAACGAAAGAAAAAGGATGGATAAAGTGGGTGAGAGACTAAATCCAGCGCTGCCTTTTTTCATTACACACACATACACACATTCACACACAGCGCAGACAGCAGAGGGCTAGGTGGAATGGATCATTTAGCGTTTTTGAGCTGGTTGGAGAGCCAGTCTAGGCCCTCGTACAGGCCATCTCCACTGGTGGCGCAGGTAGCCTGGATGTACCAGTTGCGGTGCCTCAGCGAATGCAGGCCCAATTTGTCTGTGATCTCTGCTGCGTTCATAGCGTTGGGCAGGTCCTACAGAGGGGCAGATCAATAACAGTAAATTACCACAGACAATGACAGTAGAAAGCAAAATAAATGAAGTCTGCTTTAAGTCCTCTATGTGTTTGTTCGCCTGGTCTGACGCAGAAAGAAACTGATGCTTTCATTACTTTTTCTGTTTAGTCCAATTTAGGGATGCACTGATGTGAAAACTGAGGGTTGATGCTGATACCTGACATTTTTCATACAGATCTGTCGATAAATCAACATTCATAGAATACATCAATTGGGGATGCACCTATTTGGATTAAAATTTGAGATAAATGAAACATTTACTAACCCTAATGAGCAGTAAAATTAATTAAATCCAGAGATTTCTTAGCACCGCAGCCCATCTTTGCCTAAACTCTCAGACCAGTTAGTTTTGGGCCACACGAGTGACTAAGATTGCTGTGTTGCAAACTGAAGATAAACACTCTAGGGTTCCATTCAATCAGACTAAATAATAAGTGCACATACGTATACTTTGCTACCATGTGAGACTTGGGAAGAGGCCAAACACAAAGCTATCCATTTGTTTTCTGTCAGAATTGTTTGCTGGTTCTGGAGTCCAAAGGCTGTGCAGTTCTTCTCTCTCACCTGTTTGTTGGCAAAAACGAGCAGCACAGCATCTCTGAGCTCATCCTCAGCCAGCATCCTTGTCAACTCCTCTCTCGCCTCATTTATTCGCTCCCTGTCATTACTGTCCACCACGAAAATCAAACCTGAGAGAGCGTAAACAACAAGAGTGAGAGATCCATCCACTTATCAAAGTCCATCCACTCTTTATTGAAACGGAAATGTATGCGTTTTGGAGAGACTGACCTTGTGTGTTCTGGAAGTAATGCCTCCACAGCGGCCGGATCTTATCCTGACCGCCCACATCCCACACTGTGAAACTAATGTTCTTATATTCTACTGTCTCTACATTAAAACCTGCATGGAACGAAACAGAAGAAGCATGTCACCCAGGGCAGGGTGGGGGTGAAAGACAGAAGCAGGACACATGGCTAAAGACAGCTGTGTAAACAGCTGGGGGTCACCAACAGCAGACAGGTCCTAGACTAACACATTGTCCTAACACTACAGCCTCAGGACAGCTCAACACCACTGATGTGTGGGTGAGTCCCAACACACACATGCAGACAAGGCAGAGGATGGGAAAGTGAGTGGAATAAATTAGGCATGCATGGAATTACAGCTGATACACTAGCTGATAACATCTAGCTGTGGCTGATCATATTTGCATTTTACATAGACATGACAATTGCTGATGCACTAAAAGTCTTAACTGAATTAAATTTACATTACATTAAAATAGCAGGTAAATTTAATGTTTGTAGTCTTGTCCAACCACTCGCATTATTATTATTAATTTACTCTGGGTGAAGCCACAACACTAGCCATCTGAGCTGAAAGGAGTCTATATGCTTAGCACTGGTCACTAAACATGTGCCAATGTGTGATGAGCTAAAATATAATGCACTAACCCTAACGGCTGTAATCAATTACATTACTGGAGCTCGACTTTGCTCATTTATTGGCAACTAATTTTATCAATTTTATGTATGTAACATGCACTGCTAGCATAAACAACAAATGGAGATTCAATTTAGGTATAAAAGTACTGACTCAAGAAAGGGGGGCAGAAAACAGGTACAATAATTTTTTAGAAATCTCTTAAACTTCAAAGATAAAATGTCAATATGAAGTGCCTGAATCACAAGCCCCATGGTAACTAACCGATAGTGGGGATGGTGGTGACGATCTCTCCCAGTTTAAGCTTGTACAGAATAGTGGTTTTGCCGGCAGCATCCAAACCCACCATCAGAATACGCATCTCTTTCTTTCCAAAGAGATTCTTAAAGAGGCCTGCAAACATGTTCCCCATGGTGGCAGATCTGAAAGAAAGTGAGAAAGAATCAGAATATTTTTAAAAATGTGACTGATAGTCACAGTAACCACAAAAATGGTTTCACTCAAACATCAGTGAAGAATGACCACTTCAGTTTATAAACATCAAAATGGCTGTGCATGTAAAACGTAGAATTTGAGTTTCACTCTTCTAAACAGATTAAGTGTCTGTAGCACAAAGCGGCACCACAGTTTTAATGGTAACAGTACCTTTTTCTCACTTAACTGAAGGGTTGGCATAACAGCATGGGCAGCAGGAAAAAGGGATGAAGAATGTACAGAGTCATCCCAATTCAACAATACTAATACTGTGCGTCTCATAATGGGTATTTCATAAATGGATGTTTTAACTATAGCCTACCTATAAGTTATGACAATGCCTTATGCGCTACAGACAAATTAACTAAAATTTTAAGTAAAGACTCAAGTTTGTATTTTTCACACAGTGCAGACCCAAGAGTTAACACTCGGCCCAGGAGGGTCATATCAGTGCACTTGAATTTGTTTACTTGGGCTGGATTGGGGAAATACAAGTAATACTCGGCTGATGACAGGGTTTAAAACTAGGGCTGTGATGAGTGGTCTGATAGCAAATACTGCACTGTGGAGAAATGTGCCAAATTGGATTGTTTTTTTCAGTGGTGGTGACAGTAACCAGGGGTTGCAATGTCTACAATGCTAATGCAGCCATTTTATTTACTATCCAAAATTGACCAGTGAACCTACACATGTCTGAGGTTTACTATGCAAGTTATTGATAATGGTGAAATAGTGGTAAATCTGGGAAAAATCACCCCTGTCACCTCTGCATGCTCACCAACCCTACATGAGGGGAGGTGGACAGGGGGAGCAGGTTAGCAGTTCTAACCACAAGCTATACTACGACAAACAAAGAGCACAATTCAGCTCTGCAACACTACCCAAACTAGAGAGGTAGGGAGGGAGGGCTGTAGGAGGGGAACAATGAGGTCAGTGATGTGGTGAATGTAGGCCACTGCAGGGAGGAGCCCTGCAGGTAATCTGACCAGCCTGTAAAAGACGACACCCGGCCTCTGAATTAATCAGATAGAGCAAGCAAGCAAGTCCCATCTTGACTGAGTTACACCTGAATCCAGACAAACTGTAACCCAAGAGATGATGGGCCCAGTTTCGCAGACAATGCAGCCTCGACACAGAGGACGGTCACTTCTACCACAACACTCCTACTTCCAATTCTAGAACCTAAAGCATTAACGAATCGTCAAAGGCCTTCACAATTATTTTGGTTTAAAAAAATTAACAAAAGACTTTCCTGTATAATGAACAGGTAATCCTTATTTGTCACTTGGCATGATTTAATTTCTTCTAATGTTCTCTCTGAAAGTAGAAAATAGAACCTAATGCACAAACTTATAGGCATTTCTTGCTACAGTGTTCGACATTTCTAAGCCTTCCTGGTTTCTCTCATCTCAAATATTCTGTAACCATTAAAAGGTTGTGCATGTTTGGTATCGTTTATAGTTATTTGGTATATTTTTATTTGTTTAAAACTTGCCTACTTGATTAATCATAACACTAATCAATAGCAGTTGAATTTTGTTCCAAAAATAAAACAAAAAAATGAACGCATACCACATTCAAACAGAACATTAAGCAAATGTTAGCTTACCAGTTACCATCCTCATGTCTGTACCTCATGCAAGCCACAAGGCAATACTATATGGTCAGAGAAATGTTGGGTTAACTTGATCACTAATATAATCAATATTAAGAGCCTTATCTGATCAAAACCACATGAAAATGAACAGAACTAGTTTTACTGCTTCATGTAACTTGACTAATCATGTTATGTATTACAGAATAAATATTGTAAATGAAAAAGCATGGCTGTATAAGCCTGTGTAAACAGGAAGAGCGGATACAGGAAGCACACAGCGCAGACGAGAGCTAGCCTATTCCCAGGAAGAAACATACCCTTTTGGAAAAATAAGAACCATCCTGAGATACCTACAGTTCTCACACTACAAGACATGATTAATGGCTTTAGCTATTAGTCTTCCAACAAAGACTCATTAGCAAAGAAGATGTAACGAAGTAAGCTGTCTGCACACACAAATATATCTACAGAACTTCACTGTAACTGGCCATCGGGTAGCTATACTATCAGCAGCTGCCCTCATCAAGTTTACACATCCAGAACCAACAAAAGGCTCAAGGTTAGGTCTGCTACAGTTACGCTATTCATACTTCAATCTCATCTAAAGACTCTTATTTAACCTATGGAACAATACAAGTCTTGTGAATGTGTGTCAAACAAATTCTTTACACATTCAACATTATTCTCTTCTATTGCACACAACGTGGTGTGTGCAACTGTTGCTCTGGACAGTCTTTCAGTGTTAGGTTTGGGTTCTTTTTGTTTAGTTTCTCATTTTTCTGCATTATTTTCAATATATTTTTCTTTGAGGTGGCCATTATCTGTTTTTTTTTTTTATCTGTTCCACAGCACTTTGGCCAACATTTGCTGTTTTTAATAAAAAATGCCTCATAAATAAAGTTGACTTTAGATAGTAAGAAGTGCTTAGTTTATCACACAATTTGAATAAAAGACTAAATATTCTTCACAACTTCTTTCAAACTGCATAACTAAACATCACACTTTTTCCTTTCACTCACACTTCTTCCTATTACAAGGGCATAGTTAGCTTAGGACAAGTGGTGGCAATAAGGACAAATAACATCACCACGCACAATATGCATCACAAACTAGAAATCTAGTTTCTCAGACGTTTTATAAGTTAGTGCAGTCAAATTGCTCCAGAAAAACAGACATACTACATGCTAAAATGCGATACAAAACCTACAAGTACGATTTTCTTTAAATCAACATTCAAATGCAGAAGTACATGCAATTAAGCAAAGCCAACTACACTCCCTGGGTCCCCTGACATCACAGAGATTCAAATTTTCCCAACAAAAGAGCAAAATCTTAAGATAACTATGGCACTTAAGAGCATCGTTAAAATGAAATATGCAGTTTTATGAGCGTATATACATATACAATGTCTAAGATATGCTCAGAAGAACAACCACTCGAGAGCATCAAGAAAAACAAGAATCAATCACTTAAGACAGTCGTGGTACCAACTAATGCACTAAGAGGCCAATTTGTTTTCACTGAGCCGCAATTCATTAGCTCACCAATGATTAAAGCATTAAGTCTCAAGCTCATTAGGTAACTCAGCAACTTGCGCAGGATTTGACATGAGAACCTCCTCCGGGCACTGCTATGTTTTTCATTCTTTCCTACTGTGGTTATGCACTGCATCTGAAATATTAAAGCAACAGTTAAGCATCATCAGAAAATTAAAATTAAACAATTGTTTTATTATACTGTTACTTTTCTTTAGTCTATAACCACATCAACATAGTGAATGCGCTCATTTTCACTCCCTCTTGTGAGAATTTTGGTTTTGCGAAGCACTTAGTCATATTTCACATATTAAACAGTGTGCAGGTATTTTATCACTTGTTTACAACACACTTCCAGCTGCTGCTTGTAGTAAAAGCATTCTATATGCAAACATCACTATTATAAATAAATAAAGGTTCCTAAGATATACAACATACATTACTTTAAAACACAAATGACAGCACATGAACCTCATATGAGCATTCTGATAGGCAGTAAAAGTGCACCACCCATTAAAATGTAAGCTTCCAGTAAAACAAATCACAACAAATGTTATCAGTGAAAATAAAACGAAATTATCTTGCACTATTTCAATTAAAATGATTAAGCAGACACTGAATCCAGTTCTCACATCCTTAACCCACACAGTGGTGGGTGGGAGTGATTCAGCAGCCCTGAGCTAGAACTTTCCTTAAATGACTCAATTTCACTCCCCTACTTATGTCAGTCACTCGATCACATTTGCACTATAGAGGCCTGAGAGAGCTGCTTGTCAGCACAGTGATGAGGAAGTGCCCTGGAACACTGACTCATACTGGAAACAGACACGTGGTGGTGCAGGGCCCTGAAGAATGTGAATCCTGTATGTCTTATACAGCATATGGTTCTGTGCATACTTATAGAAATTAGCCTACTCACTGGTCCACACCCTATACAAGTGTGTGAAACCAGAGTGAGATGAGAGGGGAGGTTGTGTTGACTCTGGCGGTTTAAAGACACGTGTATTTAACGATATGCAATGTAATGGAGTTTCCACACAGTATGATACGTTTTCCACACAGGCAACACTGATTTAGCTCTTATGCTGTGATCAGCACCAAAAACAAGACCACAGAGCCTTGGTGACATAACACTTGTGGCAAAATTTTCTGACTCAGTCAACTATCACTAGTCTAAATTAAAGATTCAGCCCATCAATCTATCAATTATACAGTTCCTGGTCTTAAATATGACTGCCTGAGACACGTTTGATGACACTGTAAAATACTTATAAGTCTACTATCCATTAATTTACTGAGATATTTATAAAATCTGAATTTTATGAGATATTTATAAAAATGTTCCTCATATGGTCCATGGTCTACAGTAGTGTCAGGTACAGCCAGGTTTTGGCCTGTATTTTTGATGTAAACTGCCCAAAACTGGTTTGAATACACCCCTCATAAGAACCCGGTTTTGTTTAGGACACTGAGAGGCTGATGACTACATTCTCTCAATGTTTATAGGGTCAAAAACTAAACACACAGATAAGTAACAGAGTGATGAGCTACTGAAAGCTCTATATTAAATAAACCAAATGTACATCAGTATCTTATAAAAGTCGTTGTCGTTCAGCAAGTTCTTCTCTATACTTTCCTCACACCACTGTAGAGAGCAATTTCTCTCAGAGAACATGGATGAAATTCATCCATCATATTGCTTGCAGATCAGTGCTTTTGATGTAGTACATCACTGTAGCTGTACCATCATCCACTTGAAAAGTTGTTGCAAACACTACTATAGTTAGCTATACACTTTATTTTTCAGTAGGCCTCTCTAGCAGAACCAGTTGCTTATTTTGACCCAATGTGTACAACTCAAACACTGCTGAAGCTCAATGATAAAACTGGCTATTCAAATAGGAAATGCTGATTATTGTAAATTAAGTAAAACCAAAGTGTTTTTAACAAACAGCTAATCATTTACATTCATACAAACATCATTTTCCTAGAAGACAAATATAAATACACACATGGTGTTACTGCTTTCATGGCTATGGGAAGTTTATTTCTTCCTGTTGTGTTGATTTTATGAATATCATGGTAAGAGCATTATTCCAATTTATATTAATATTTCTGACATAAGCGAAGTCTTCCATTAAAGGTCTGTTTTTGAATTAAATGCCATGAGCACACAATCCTTCTACAAGTGTTAGGTACATAAAATACACAAAAGAATAACATTTGGTAGACATATTGAAAACATTTTCAATCAAAAAGCAAAAACCACAAGTTGAGCCTCATAAGTAAAAAGGTCCACAAAGGATTAATTATTGACTGCTAAAGGACAAGAGATGGGAGGAGCTTTGGATAATGCCCCATTCACCGGCCTCAACAAACGTCTCAGTCCTGTAAAAACAAAGCTGACCTGCTCCCATGACGACCACCAAAACTGGCCCCAACCTACTGCAGCACAAAGAGAAGAAAAGCAATCGGTCAGCTTTTGCACAAAGTCACTGTTAAGGGAGTTGTACAATCATAGCGCAATGCATCTATTGCTTATCTGGTGTCACTCTGCAGCCCTTTAGCCACACTCAGTCCATCAGAAATACTGGACAGAAAGGCGTAATAGATATGACACCAGTCCTACAAGCAGGCCTCGTCCTGTAATACAGTTAACCATCAGGTAACTGTATAACACACTCATACGACAAACTGACGAAATGATCCTCACTCTCCTTACTTTCCATACTTTCAAAATTAAAGGACAGTGATGTAGAAAAAACTAGAGGGGTCTGCTATTATCACCGTCAGACTCCCACTGCACCTGCTCCTGGTTCTGGAGGACATGTACAGCAGAAGAGTAAACAAAAGCATGTGCGAGGTGGCTGGAGGGAGAGGCTATATCTCAGAGCCTGGAGCCAAACACATGACCACATCTGATCTCTTCCACAATGTCGCGGTTGCGACAGACCCACAGCCTAAGATAGCGTCAGCCATTTCCCAAATAGAAACCAACATAAGTATTTTTCAACTGCCCATGGCAAACGTAACTGCCATGAAAAGCCACATATACAAAACTTATGAAATCTGATTAAAAACTACCACCAAGCGAGATGCCAATACTAAAAGGAACAAACAACATCAGAAAAATCATATTTACGCCAGTTTCACAACTATCACAAATGCAATTGATGGGCTAACACAGCATGTTTGCTTCTTTGATTTTACACGACAAGTTAAAAGCCAAGTGATGCTAAAAAGCAGTGGAAGTCATTGATCTGAATGAAAGACTTATTACATTGCATTCACTGCACCAGTGCACAAGTGAAGCACAAATTGTGGACACCATACACGTTTGGCCAATCAACTGTGTTCAGGGAACAGGGAAAGCAGACTAAATCTGAATTTTTGGCAAATGTTTCCTTTGACCAGTGTTGATCAACTCACAATACATGAGACAAATCACACTGAATTCAGACATAATTCAATCATTGTCATTTAGACAAAGTAATTCAGAGTATTTTATTAATTTTAAATGATTTATTGTGGAGTAACTCTCCTGACTCATATTTACCTTACTGTGGTGGCAATAGGAACCAGGAGCCATAGTCACCCAAAAAAATATAATAATAATAATAATAATAAAATTATAAAAATAATAATTCTTGGTGACTATGGCTACATTTACACAGCAGGTAAAAGTGGCCTGAATGTGATTTTCTCACCAAATCTAGACACATGTTCAGCTCTTAAACCAACCCACATGCGCAAAAGAACAATACTTCACAAGGCTTGTCCGGGGGGAAACAATCATGATGGCCAGTGAACACCTGTCGCTCCCAGAGCTTCAGTTTCATCTTTGCCAGCACCACAGGAGCGATTATGAAGTTCCAGTGGTTGACAGCTGGACTCATCACCCACAATGTGTTAAGAGTTCGCCATAAAAAGGTAGCGTTATTCGGTCACTGCCACTTCTTTGGTTCGTGTCTTCAGATTCTTTAAACTGTTCTTTGGCGCCGCAGCCTCAGGCTCCTCCGGCCACTTAATTCGAAACCTCTTCAAACACGGAGCAGTTGTGAGGAGTCTTCAATTTTTTGGGGACAGAAATATCAGCCTAAATGTTTGAGCCTCAGCAGCACAAAAATATGAAGAATATGAAAAGTTGTTCTGACATAAAAGTTGCACGAATTCCAATCTGGCTGTTCAGACTGAGTCGCATTGCCGCAGATCGGATTTCAGTACCACATATGAAAGTGTCTCAAATCGGAATTGAAAATGTCAGAATCAATGCGTTTTTTGTTGTTCACACGGACACATCTGTGTCACGTATGAGGAAAAATATCGGATTTGGGCCACTTTTACCTTCTGTGTAAACAGAGCCTATGTTGCTTTACAATGCCATGCATGTACCTGCATGAATACTTTCAAAAATTGATTTTAGGCCAAATCTTATTGCAAAACTATCACAAAGCAAAAACACAATCATAAGAAGTTTGTAGAGGCCTTAACCACTTCAGATATCTGGTTTCCATCACCACCAACTGTGAACTATTTTGTGTCAATAAGCTTCTCTAAAACAGAGTATTTAACATCAAACTGTTCTTAGTGACTTTGTTTACAGCTCAACGACTGATTTTGTATATGTATGTAAATTTAAACATAAAATGAACAGAACTCAAACAAACTGCAATTTGTATTTATCTCCCATAATACAGACACAACCAGGTACTGGAGGACTGAGGTACATATACACAACATGCACAGCCAAGTAAATTAAGCAAAAAGACAACTGCACGTGCAAGCATGTTTATAAAATTGACATTAGAACAGCACACTAATAAAATATGCATACAGCAACATTAATTTTAAATTAATAAACAACGTATGATAATGACGCGCATAAAACTCTATGATATAAACTGACTTTGACAGGCAAGTTAAAAGAAAAAAACCCAGAATATCCAGGTTAGTACTGCTTTTACGCGGGTTTATTAGGTCGACAAACGAAAATGAGAAACCCGGCCTACATAGCCTCGGTTACTTTGCCAACTGGCTAGCAAACTCGACCATCCTACCACACTGTTTACATATTTTCCGCTCTCAACTGAAAATGAAAGCCTACCTACAAACTGAGATCCTTCAAGAAATAAAAAACAAGAGGTTCTTTTGCTTTTCTATATAAATATGTTCGTATCTTTGTAACTTACGAACCATAATCTGTGAGGCCATAGAACTAGCTAACGATAAGCCTCAACGGCTAGCTAGCTAACCAGTTAATGAGCTACCTTAAGGCGCTAACTAGAATAGCATTTAAGCTTTGGATTCGCCCAAAAGCATCTGGTTTTAAGCAGGTAACAAGGATATATAATGGTCAAACAGACCATGAAGCTGTTTAGATAAGGTTACTCAAAAACCTGAAAGAGTGACAAGCTAATTGGCCTAGCGAGCTAGATGTTAAGCAATCCAAACCAGCTGGCGTAGACGAGGTTGAAGTGGCTTCCTCGTCAAATTTTCCCGTTCCACCTTAAATGGTACAGACGTTACATGCTAGAGCATCAGGCGACAGAATGTGAGCGCTGCATCGTTTAAGGTGGAACGGAAAAATTCGACCGAGAAGTGAATAAGAAGCCGACTTCAGTTTCGTCTGGCGTAGCTTAGCCACAAAAGCTAAGTAACATATAGGCTGGATGTGTGATAATAGTCCTCAGTTTGCGCCCTTAATCTATCCTGTCCGAAGTGAACCGACAGCAGCCACTGCGCTCTCGTGTTCTTTGTAGTTCCTCCGAAATTACCTTATCGATACGGCTTCTCCGCGAAAAATCCGTCTCCTCCTTACCACTATTAACAAAATGGCGTCTTTCACTGGTCTACAGAGGGCCGCGTCGCTCGTCCCGCCTACAGTCGGAATACGACCAATCAGACGCCCAAAAATGGTCACTAGCCACGCCCACACACTGATCTGGTCCAATCACATGATCCGTAGTGCTACGCGGAGACAAGTACCGCTGTCGAATTAACACGATCAGCTCGTTTTTTCTGGGCGTGGGGTTAAAAACACATTTTAGTTTTTATTCATGTTGTTACTTTTAATTTTGTCATATACAAAAAATACATGAGACGCATGGAATGTGTGAAGCCTCCCCCATTACTTCCAGCTTCCTCAAAATGTGAAATGAGTCGAACGCGCCCATCCCGCCCCAAACCGACACTCTCCACAGAAGCCCCCCTGAACCGAACGACGAGCTGGGCGTTCATTAGCCATACATATAATACGCGAATATATTCATTACTAATCTTCATAAAAAGACAATATGCGTAAAACTCCGCATTACTTCGTATGAAATTGCCTTCTAGTGGAGAGTCACGTGACACTGATGCAACACTTCCTGCTTTAAATACATGGCTGCGTCCAATACCAGCACACTAGCACTACTAAATAGTAGGTCAAAACTCGCTCCCTCCCATCAGAGGTCCAGGCTTTAGTATAGTATGGATGGGACAGTGGTACTCAGTTTTGGACGCAGCCCACAAAACCTGATGAAACCCCAGAGACATCTATTCACTTATTTCAGTGTTGTCAACACGTGGAAACATTTTGGCCAAACCTCTGTGCCTTGATCGTTCATAATATTGATGAAAAGTGCAGATTTTTGTGGAAGCATGCATTATTTGTAAAATCACAGGGCACGTTTAAATGACAAACCATATACTTTTAATGGCTTTTAAAATGTTTTAACTTTTAAAAACTTTTTCCTTTTTTTTCTTCTTCCTTATTTCCTTTTTAAATATGTGTAGTTTTATAATCACAAGTGTTCCTCTCAGGCAAAGGGTAATTTGTGTTGCCTTTAAAAGAGAGATGAAACGTTATACTGAATTAATCCTGCCCTCTTTCCAATAACAAAGACATGAAAACTGTTAAAACACTTCAATATTTTCAGTTAGCTCTGTATGTCCCTCTAGCATTTTTTCCATGTGTACACTTTTATATTTAATTTTTTTATATGCACCCAATGTTGTGTACTTTTAAACTGTATGTTTTGCTTTCAATAAAAAAATAGAATCTAGTGAAACACATCATGTCAAAAACCCTTTTTTATTTCTGCCTCATTATGTTAAATTCTTGATAGGCGTTAGTGTTTTCTTATTATTCAACTATTCTATTAGGATGAGTCCAAAATCTAATAGAAAAATTGAAGCTGCAGAGCAACGTCGTACCTGTCCTTCCTGTTGACTTTCCAAAGAACTTAACAGATCTGCACATTGGTGAAATGAAACAGAAACCATTTATAGTCTATTGATTTATTTAACTCTATAAGAAGACGACATTTTCCATATGTTATTATATATGAACACTTCTCAATGTGTAAAAACTGCACCTTTATGAATTCAGCAAGAACAATCCATTTTAAAACTCAGGATAAATAACTGCCTTCATAACATTAAAGTAAACAAAACATAATAAACGTCCTTAGGTTGTATTTCCGGTTCTCTGCCTATTTTCTGTATTTGTTTTTTTTTAAATAATTGCCATTATTTTGTAGAAAAAAAAACAAAGTATGAAATGGTGAGAAAAATGAAGTGAACTGGAAAATGTATTCTGGGCAGAAAATGCTATGACCAAATATTGTCACTAGAGGTCAATGACAAACTAAGTACACACTTTGCAATATAATTTGCGTATGTCTCACTAATGTGATGATCGTGTTAATATATTTGTACTATGGTGATTTATAATAATAATAATAATAATAATAACAATAACAATAATAATAAGAAGAAGAAGAAGAAGAAGAAGAGGAAGAAGAAGTAAAAAACCAAAAGTATAATTTAAAAAATATATTCTTATTATTATTGTGGTTGTTGTTGTTATTATTATTATTATTATTACATTATCAATAACACTTTTATTTGCTTTTCTTTAATTGCCTATTCCCTTAATTATTTGTTTGTGTATTAGGTTGATTAATTCATTTAGTTTATTCTGCTCTTTGTTAATAAATTTACCCATTTTCTTTATTGCAGTTAAGAATGTTCTAACTGCTGTGAATGACTGCATTAATTAAAAATGTTTATATTTACTGCCACATAAGTTTCGATTTTTCCATCCATCCATCCATTTTCTAAGCCGCTTCTCCGTCAGGGTCGCGGGGGGGTGCTGGAGCCTATCCCAGCAGTCTTCGGGCGGAAGGCAGGATACACCCTGGATGGGTCGCCAGTCCATCGCAGGGCAGACAGACAGACACAGACAGTCACTCACACCTAGGGGCAATTTAGCACATCCAATGGCCTGACTGCATGTCTTTGGACTGTGGGAGGAAACCGGAGAACCCGGAGGAAACCCACGCAGACACGGGGAGAACATGCAAACTCCACACAGAGAGGACCCCGGTCGCCCGGCCAGGGAATCGAACCCAGGCCCTCCTCGCTGTGAGGCGACAGCGCTACCCACCACGCCACCGTGCCGCCAAGTTTCGATTTTTGAATATATAAATATCTTTTCAGACTTCTATAACACTCCTATAACTTTGCATGTAGTGACTGAACAACAAGCTTTAGAATGTAATAAACATGAGAATTTCAGGTGTTCAACAACTCAAAGAAAATTAAGTTACTACAAATCTGTTTATTGTTTTTAAACGTCACTTAGTACTAATGCCTTCAGAAACCTGAGTCTCCAAACTTAACTTGGCCTTCAGATTAGCTCAAGAACAGCATAGAGAGCTTCATGGAATGGGTTTCCAAGGCTGAGCAGCTGCATCCAAGCCTTACATCACCAAGCGGAATCACACTGCTCCATCTGGCAATGTCATGGATGAGTCTGGGTTTGGCACTTGCCAGGAAAACGGTACTTGTCTGACTGCATTGTGCCGAGTGTAAAGTTTGGTGGAGGGGGGATTATGGTGTGGGCTCGTTTTTCAGGAGTTGGGATCGGCCCCTTCCTGTTCTTCTTAATTCTTAATGCTTCAGCACCAAGAGACTTTGGACAATTTCATGCTCCCAACTTTGTGGGAACAGTTTGGGGACAGCCCCTTCCTGTTCCAACATGACTGCGCACCAGTGCACAAAGCAAGGTCCATAAAGACATGGATGAGCGAGTTTGGTGTGGAAGAACTTGACTGTCCTGACCTTTGATTGAGTTTCATTTGTTTGTAAAGAAATAGATTTTTACTGACTGCATTTTAATTTATTCCTAAATTCAAAAAGGTTTCTGAAACATTTCTTAAATACCATGAGAAACCAGTGTATGATGTTTTATCATATTCACATTTTGTGACTTACATAAAGACGTCTCTGTTAATTAACTGACTTTTGGGATATAAGCATACATCATATTTCTCAAACAGACATGAATCGTCGAATCAACGAAAGTCCAACCACTTAAGGCAAGTTAGGAATTCTCACATTTTAGACTGAATTTATAGGTGAGTATGATCTCATATGCAGCTGTAGGAGCGGAGGTATTCAAAGTATGTATGGTTTGCAGGTGGATTCCGGTGACTTGGAGGATTCCACCATTCATCTGCCTTCTTGGGTGAGTCTCCATCAGACTGTTACTGCCAGTAGAACCAACACAACAACTCAAATTTAGAAAAAACAGCAGGGCTGCAACCTCAATGTTAAGAAGAGTCATTTTGTCTTTTCCACAAAAATCTAACCTCCTTGACAGCCACAACATTTTGGCTCTAAATATGTCTCAGTGTGCGCTAATGTACTAGTATAGGCTAAAAAATATAATATAAATGAAAACGCTGACTTAGCTTTAGTTCAGCTATAACATCTGAGGTGCTCTGACAATTTCTTCTACCAACCCATTGACTCCACACAAACAAGGCTGCAGGCCCTGTTGGGGTCCCCCCAGGGTGCTTAAAGCCTGTGCCTCCCAGCTTTGTGGAGTACTGTATCATGTCTTCAACATGAGCCTGAGTCCCCAGAGGGTACCTATGATGTGGAAGATGTCTTGCGTTGTTCTTGTTCCAAAGACGCCACGACCCAGTGACGCCAAGGACTATAGGCCAGTGGCACTGACGTCTCATGCATTGAAGACCATGGAGAGGCTTGTCTTAGATCAGCTCCAACCCATAGTCCAGCCTTTTCTGGACCCCCTCCAGTTTGCCTATCAGTCCTGCCTGGGAGTCGAGGACGCCATCATCTACCTGCTCACCCGAGTATGTACGCCTGCAGCACTGTGTGTCGGACAGAGTGGTCAGCAACACTGGAGTTCCACAAGGAACTGTCCTCTCTCCCTTCCTCTTCACCCTCTACACCACGGACTTCAGCTACTGCACAGAGACTTGCCACCTTCAAAAGTTTTCTGATGACTCTGCAATAGTTGGATGTATCAACAAAGTTGAAGAGGATGAGTACAGGGCAACGGTGAAGGACTTTGTTGCATGGTGCGAGCGGAACCACCTGCAGCTCAATGTGACAAAGACAAAGGAACTGGTGGTGGACCTGAGGAGGGACAAGGCACTGGTGACCCATGGGTGTGGAGCTGGACTTGCTGATGGCAGTGTCAGAGAAGAGGACGCTGTCTAAGCTGCAGGCCATTATGGACAATGGCTCCCACCCACTCTACGACACGGTGATGAGACAATACAATAATTTGAACTGCTTTATACATTATGTTTAATATTTATTATCATAGTCACTGAGACTTTACTGTATTCATAAGAGCTTAAATCTCATGTACATATTGCAATTTTCTCTTTATCTTTTGTTTTAAATGACTAAACTGTTTATTCTTTTACATAAATGCTTGCAACTGTAACAACAAATTTCCCTCTGGGATCAATAAAGGATTCTGATTCTGATTCCTACAGAGCATGCGTACATTACTATAGTGTAATAACTTAATGTTTCAAACTTTTTTGTGTTTGTAATGTTAATTTAGTACAGACTATTATGAATACTACATTAATACTATTACTTACTCCCTGGTAAACTGATTTAGGAGATAAAAAATTCCTGATTATTCTTTCAATGATGGTAACATCCTGATAAGGAGATTTAGACTATAAAATTATTCTTCTCATACATTTTAGTGCTGGCAGTATAAACATATGCGTTATGGTAGGACATTTTGACAAGGTAGCACAACTGGTCAGGCCACTGGCAGAAAACGTTCCCACAAAAGTAGAATAGTTCCTTGTAAAATTTCTCACCATGTTCAACTTTTTGAGAACTACTGATTCTCTAGTAGTCAAACTTTGATCAATGTGCAGGCTGCACCTCTGTCACAGTACTTATCACTGACAAAGCGAGGGCCCTCACAAGCTTTGGCATTGTTCAAAGTAGGTTGGATCCATTCATTTTTCAATGGTAATGCTCTAAAGTGTGTCTAATTTCTAAACCTATCGGTCAGTTAACATTAATTTGTCTCCTGTTGAATCGTCCAACCACTAGATGTTTCCACTTTCCGCATTCATTGCCCAGTCTGTGACTTCTGTTGCTGATATCAAGGTTGGAAAGATGATTTACACAGTATCAGTGACCAGACACTACTTGCCCTGCCATTGTGTATCAAAGATATATATATTCACACAAACAAACAACATTGGCATTCTGTTATTTTTCCACCCAGGTCCTTACAGCAGTCAGCAGAGCATTAGTTGGCCTCCAGTTTACCACAGGAGTAAAGCTCCCCTGATAAGACACAGTGCACCATGCATATTTGCATGTTGAGGCCCTCACGCACCATTTACATTTACGGGATTTGGCTGGCGCTGTTATCCAGAGCGACTTACAATTGGACCATTTTACACAGGTAGGCCAAGGTGGTGTTAGGAGTCTTGCCCAAGGACTCTTAATGGCGTAGTGTAGGGGGCTTACCCTGGTGGGGGATTGAACCCTAGTCTACAGTGTAGAAGGCAGAGGTGTTAACCACTACACTAACCAACCACACCATGGATGCAACTATTCAATGTTGATCACCCTACTGTGGTCATAATGGATTTGCACAAAAGGGTGCTTTTCATTCATCAAGTAAAATGTTATTGCAGAATATTCTGATGGTGCTCTACATTTTGTAAATGTTTGACATTATTTGAGAATGTGCCATTATTATAATTTTTCTTCTTCACTACTGACCTCCAGATAATTACACCAGGGAAGTGAATATTTAGAGATTTTGGGATGCTCTGACCATGGAGATGGTCTTAGAGTAGCCCTGCCTTACATATGTTGTGTGGTCCCAGCTCTAACACACCAAGTTTAACTCAGGAAGTGCTTCTTATTTAGCGGATTCGTTCAATCAGGTGTGCTATTTGAAATGTAAAATATTATTTGTACTCAAACAGAA
Source organism: Pygocentrus nattereri (assembly GCF_015220715.1). Taxonomy (NCBI): domain Eukaryota; kingdom Metazoa; phylum Chordata; class Actinopteri; order Characiformes; family Serrasalmidae; genus Pygocentrus; species Pygocentrus nattereri. The sequence continues at coordinate 17,729,847 of NC_051224.1, read as the reverse complement.
TGATGGTTTATTGTAATGGCCAATGGCTGTCTTTCTTTTTTGTAATTCTGACATTACTGTGGTTTTATTCTCTCAGGAGGATGGAGTCATGTGACCCAGTAGGATTGTGTACTGTATGAAAAACAACAGTCGTGCTGAGAGTCCACATGACTTTGCAGATATCCTTCTGTCATGGGGGCGCATTGGTGGGGTCACCCAGTGGCCACCTCGGCAGAGCATTATTACCTGTATGACAACATGAAACAAATACAAAAGATGACAGGGACCTTCTGCAGACAATTTCCCTGGTCCCACAATTGGCTGGCAAAGTAAACAGCAAATGGCAGAGCTATTCTTTGCCAGACTAAGAAAAAATATATAGATAGATGTGATAGATGGGGGCAACATGCATACAATCTCCAAATCATATTCATTTTTCCCCTAATAGCAGTAAATGTTGTCATGTCTTCCTCCCTCTGGGGAGACTGACTTAGACTCTTCCTGGCTCCGCCCACTCTTTTTCTCTCCCTGTTTCTTGTGTTAAGTTTTCTTTCTGATTTTGAGTATTGATTTGCATCTTTTCCTGCCTGTATGTTGACCCCTGCCTGCTGTGACCTTGAGTATATGAATGCTCCTAATAAAGTTACAGTTACATGTGTCATCAACAATAAACAGTACATTTTATTTCATTTTATCCAATATGTGAGGACACCCCTGGCAAATGGAGAAATGACATAAATGCTTGGAAAGGGAGGTGTTAGAGTTTTGTTTCCCCACGTCTGAATGGTGTTTTATGTATCTTTGTGTTTCACCCTATACTTGCTGAACTCATGCAGTTTCTTCCTTGGCTGATATGAGTTTGTGCACGCTGTGAAACATTTTGAGCACAAAATGTATGTCTTTCAAAAATGTATGTCTTTCACTACCAACAGAAAGATTTGTTTTATTTCAGAGCAACTGAATTGCATTGAGCCTTCCGCCCGAAGACTGCTGGGATAGGCTCCAGCATCCCCCCGCGACCCTGACGGAGAAGCGGCTTAGAAAATGGATGGATGGATGGATGGATGAATTGCATTGATCACTAAATGTAGTAAATGCTATACAGTATTGCTTGAAAGTTTGTGAACCCTTTAGAATTTTCTATGTTTCTGCATAAAATTGACCTAAAAATTAATCTGATTTTAACACTTAGTCCTAAAAGTAGCTAATGAAAACCAAATTAAACAAATGAGACAAAACATTAAACTTGGTCATTTATTTACTGAGGAAAATTATTCAATATTACAAATCTGTGAGAGGCAAAAGTATGTAAACCTTTGCTTCAGTATCTGGTGGTTAACGTTACATGTTCTCTCCATGTGTGTGGCTATTGGAGATCACCAGAGAAGTGAAAGTACGTGTCTGTGTGGTTGCCCTGTGATGGACTGGTGACTGGTGTTCCTGCCTTCTGCCCAATGACCGCTCGGATAAGTGGCTTAGAATATGTGTGTGTGGTTTTGAAGTATATCAGCACTTAGTTTGGGTCTGCATGATATATACAACAAGAAATTTGTCAAAGAATGGGTCGCTCTCAGGAGCTTAGAGAATACCAGTGCGGTACTGTGATAAGATGCCACCTGTGCAACAAAAAATATAAAACAAAATATTCCACAGTCAACTGTCAGTGTTATTATAACAAAGTGGAAGCAATTGGGAATGACAGAAACTCAGCCACAAAGTGGTAAGACATGTAAAATGACAGAGCGGGGTCAGCGGATGCTGAGGCACATAGTGCACAGCGGTCGCCAACTTTCTGCAGTCAGTCACCTCCAAACTTAATGTGGCCTTCAGATTAGCTCAAGAACAGCATAGAGAGCTTCATGGAATGGGTTTCCAAGGCTGAGCAGCTGCATCCGAGCCTTACATCACCAAGTGCAATGCAAAGAGTTGAATGCAGTGGTGTAAAGCACCTCCACTGGACTCTAGAGGAGTGGAGACGTGTTCTCTGGAGTGACGAATCATGTTTCTCCGTCTGGCAATCTGATGGACGAGTCTGGGTTTGGCAGTTGCCAGGAGAACTGTACTTGTCTGACTGCAATGTGCCAAGTGTAAAGTTTGTGGAGGGGGGATTATGGTGTGGGGTTGTTTTTCAGGAGTTGGGCTCAGCCCCTTAGTTCCAGTGAAAGGAATTCTTAATGCTTCAGCAGACCAAGAGATTTTGGACAGTTTCAAGCTCCCAACTTTGTGGGAACAGTTTGGGGACGGCCCCTTCCTGTCCAAACAAGATTGCACACCAGTGCACAAAGCAAGGTCCATAAAGACATGGATGAGCGACCTCAACCCAATAGAACACCTTTGGGATGAATTAGAGCAGAGACTGAGAGCCAGACCTTCTCGTCCAACATCACTGTCTGACCTCACAAATGCACTTCTGGAAGAACGGTCAAAATTCCCATTAACACACTCCTAAACCTTGTGGAAAGCCTTCCCAGAAGAGTTGAAGCTGTTATAGCTGCACGGCTGCACGGGAGGGCCAACATCAAATTAAATCCTATGGATTAAGAATGGGATGTCACTCAAGTTCATATGCATGTGAAGGCAGATGACAGCATACTTTTGGAAATATAGTGTACTTACTATTTAAATTTTACAATGTTTGCATCAAACTGTAAAAATCTTGCTTTCTATTTTCAAATATTTCTCACAAAGAACAACGTGATCAGGAACATCAGAGCTGATGTTGAATGGCTGGAGAAAAATCAACTTCTGCTGAAGAGCAAATATTTCATTCCATAAATTCATTGCATGGAGGAGGAAGACGCACTGAATGCCCTTGCACAACTATATGCACATTGTATGGCACCTCTGGATGAGGATAATGAACTAAGCCTACATTCAAGACCATGGCAGACATGTACTTGAGCATGTCAGAGGCTAGGGACAAGAGCAATGTCACAACATCTTCTTTTTACAACCCCAACATTTAATTTGTTTCTTTAACTCTTTGTACAGCCTAGCAACCCAGTCCAAGGTCTTGAGAACTCTGAAACACTGAAATCAATACTCTGTTGGTTTCTTCAGGTTTGACATTTAAGTAAATGTCAGTGTGTTTTGGATTTTTTTCCTTCTTTTTTTTGTTTCAATGAAATACTAAGCCTAATACAAAGCCTAAGCCTGCCTGAAGTTTTCAATAGTATTACATAGAAGTTATTAATATTATTATAGCCCACTTTCAGCTTTGGGGTTAAATTCAAGTATAATTTAGTAATATTTAATGCCACTTATTATTTCAATTAATTAAGGTATAATGCTCTTAGGTGTACGTATGTCCAGTTTTGGGATGTCTGCATAAACTAGGGCTGGGTGATATGGCCAAAAATGTTATCACAGTAAAAAAAATCACATCAGTCAATATCAATACATATCGCGATAAATGTCCATTCATAATTTCTTGAAGGCTGATTTGTGCTCCTAAGTGGTTAACTCCTATTTTAATCATTCCTTTGCAGTCACAACATGACAAACACTCGCCAAACAGTGAAACTTCCCAGATCTGTCATGGGAGAGTGGGAGGAGGTTTCTGGTTGGCCGTTTTTACCAGCTGGAAAAGCACGGGCGCAATTTTTGCAATGTTCATAATTTCAGACAGAACAGCAAACGAACAGCAAACACTCGCTGGCTCGGTTCATCAATGACGGCTCACACCGCCTTACTGCCCGCAGTCCTACCAAACAGCGGCGTGCAGACATCAGGAATTCTCTCTGCTGTCGTAGTTTGAGGGGTGAACCTCAATATGTCTGACACTCGCTGTGTGAAAGCATTAACTGCAGTGTGAATCTCTAACACTAGACAAACAGAGTCCTCCTTTTCGGTACGTTTAAACTGAAGCGGTGCTAATCTGTGGTTTAATCACTGGCGGTGCTGTGCGACTGACAGAGCGCTGCTTCAAGTTAGCCAGCTGCTAAAAACAGCTAACCTGGAAAGTTATCGCTGGAGGACAGGACAGTTTACACCACTGACCTCGACACTCACACTTGGTCACAGGAGAACAGAGCACAGGTCGCTCCTCTCAAACAGGGAATATATAAATACACATTTCAGACATTGCTGAAGTAGAGCTGGCGACCCATTCCGGTCCTTACGCCCTCTCGTGGTGAGTAGTGTCGCGTTCTTTGCAGTAGAAAAGGGCTGTTGCTGGAAGACAGAAGCGCGAGAACGGTATTTCTTATATTTATATAGAGGAAAGTTATTTCGCCATAATTATAGTTAACGTTAATAGTTAACGCCCAAACAGAAGCATTTGCATATTCAGCTACAGGAATACAAAGCTTTGTTAAAGACTGAGAGTGATTAGTGAGGAGTGCATGACAGAATGTTGGAAACTGCGGTCACTGACTCGAGGAAGGGAAGAACTGTTCATGGTTTCGTCTAAGGAGCGTTGCTGTGAACTCTGTGTGATAGTTTTGGAAAAGAGAACTATAAAGGTTTGTTGTAAATTGTAAAAAATGTAATTTGATCATAATTCTGAATAATAATGTAACTCTGAATAAGAAGCATAGAGAGTAGAGGGTTAAACAGTACAGAACACAATAGCATGTCGTTGTAGTATTAGGAAGCTCTGAGTATCTTACATTGTGCTCCATATTTAATCACTCAACGATAGTGTCAAACTCAATTAGTGGAAGGGCACAAAGTTTAATACTAACACCAGTAATAAAGTACAGAGGGCAGATATTCCACTCTGAGTGGGGCTTAATGAGGTAAAGCTGGACTAACTTTTAAAAGTATGACATGGTTTGTGTCCTGAAGACACTGAAAACACCCTTTAGCTGAATAACTCAACATGCACAAATAAAGGCCCAGCAAATCTGCTTATTTCTTTTGAACTTTATTTAATGGGTGCAAATGCACTCAGAACCTGCATCTACAGCTCCTCATCTGCTGCCCCACTGGAGAAATCCAGTCTGAGCATGACAGGAAAGCTGAGAGAAAGGAAAGGAACATTACAACCCAGAGTCATGAGCAAGCACTGATTCTCCCAGTAACAAATTCAATCAGGAGCGCTCACCACTGACACACCTGCATCACAGAGATACACGGAGCCTGTGCTGGGGGATACAGACCATCACAGACTACAAGCTCCCGCCGCAGACCTGTGACAGCTCCATCTCTCTGCTGAATGAACTGAACAACTTCTTCACCCAGTTTGAGGCAGACAACAACATGCCTGCACAGAAGATCCCACCCCCTCCTGGAGACCAGGTGCTGACCCTGTGCCCAGGCAGTGTAAGGAGATCATTCAGCAGGATCAACGCTCAAAAAGTTCCTGGTCCAGACAACATACCCGGTCGTGTGCTGAGGAACTGTGCTGGGGTGCTCACAGATGTCTTTACAGATATCTTTAACATCTCGCTCAGTCAGGCTGTTGTCCCTACATGTCTGAAAGTCACCACCATCATCCATGTCCCAAAGAAAGTGTCACCCTCCTGTTTCAATGACAACTGTCCGGTTGCACTTACTCCCATCCTCATGAAGTGCTTCGAACAGCTGGTCATGCAGCACACCCCCCCCCCTCCCTGGACCCCTTCCAGTTTGCATATCGGCCTAATCGCTCGGCCATCTCCACTGCCCTCCGCTCAGCCCTGACACATCTGGACAAGAAAGACTCATGTCAGAATGCTATTCATAGATTTCAGCTCGCATTTAACACCATCATCCCCCAGCAGCTCATTCTCAAGCTGGACAAGCTGGGGCTGAACACTTCACTGTGCAACTGGCTGCTAGACTTCCTCACTGGAAGACCACAGGCAGTATGGGCCAGCAACAACACATCCCGCACCATCCCACTTAACAGGGGCCCCCCAAGGATGTGTACTGAGCCCCCTCCTATTCTCTCTAATGTCCCACGACTGCACACCGTCGCACAGCTCCAATCTCTTCACGGATGACACGGACGACACATGATGAGACAAACTACAGGAGCGAGGTGAGCCGCCTGTCCTTGTGGTGTAGACACAACAGTCTCCATCTGAACACTGAGAAGACGAAGGAGGTCATTGTGGACTTCAGGAGAACGTGCACCCAGCATGCCCCTCTGACTATCAATGGTGCTGCTGTGGAGAGACATATACAGCTACCCTCTCATATACAGCCCTCTGCATGGCAGGTGATCACACTCACCCACTCACAGCTTCTTCAGCCTGCTGCCATCAGGGAGAAGGCTGCGGAGTCTCTGGGTCAGGACCAGCAGACAGGGGAACAGCTTCATGCACCAGGCTGTCAGGATGCTCACCCCTTACCCCCACCCCGCCCCAAACCCGACAACACACACACACACACACACACACGCACACACACACACACACACACAAAGTTTGGACCAAAACACAGGTTCCTGACCCCACTCTCCAGTACTGAACTCTGTCATTCTCGGGGACAGTTATGAACCCATCACTTTGTTACACACTCATCACTTTAACTGCTCCATAAGCTCATTCTAGTTGTACTATTATATTTGCACGATTTATATCCACAGATCTTAATCTGTATATGCCTTGTGCCACTTTATTGTTCATTTCAGGACCTTCTTATATTTATTTTATTTTTTGTTATGCTATTTTTCTACAATTAATGTTTATTTTTACGATTAGGGTTTAGTGCTTTTTTAGTGTCTATTTAAATTCACACTTTTCTTGTTTACCGTCTATTTAATGTTATTGTTACACCATGGGGTCTGAGAGTAATGAAATTTCAGTACACTGTATGTCCTGTACATATTGTAGTATTGACAATAAAGCTGACTTGACAAGTGGTCAGGTGGTGCAACAACATCAAAAATGGAGCACCATCTAGAGGATTTCTGTGGAAAACAATTTCTGCTACCAGCAGTAGTCTTGTTCTATTCTTTATCTATAGCTGAATATGTATAAAATAAAATTGTAAACACAACTAGAATTTGATGTAATGATGTGGTGCTTTTGGTTAAGGGAACTAACCTGAGTACAGATGAAGAGCATGTCGTAATGGTACAGGTTTGTTCCTTAAAGAATGAGGGCAGACTGTTCTTTTTTTCCACCTGATTAGCAGTTCTAGTTGTAATACAAGGTCAGGTCCAGGACAGACTGAGACCAGTAGAGAAGATAGTGGTCCATGAAATCTAAAAAAAAAGAGACTGAAGGCAAATGAATCTGTGTTGCTTCGTTATCCACATGTAGAGCTGATGTTCTGGAGATGATAAAAAATATATATATTATATTATTTGTCAATAAAATTATTATTTGTCAGGAAAACAAAATATCCTGGTAGGTCATCTTGAAAAAAACGAAAAACTTAGAAACAGAAATCTTTCTTTTCTTGTTTGTGCAGTTTCATCAGCTCCATTTTCTCTCCCTTCATACTTACCAGTCTCTCTTTTGCAAAAGACTTTGCAGCTTTAGCCTTTTTCAGAATATTCCAATATTTCTCCTCCAGCATCTGTCTGCGGGCCCTTTCCTCTTCCTCCTGTCTGTCATCTTCATCATCATCCTTCAGATCTGCCTTGCTTTTCTCCTATAGGAATACATAATAAAGTAAGACATGGTGCAAAAATCATAGAAATCCATATAAAGTCTTACTTCATCTTGCACTCAAAAATAAATCAGAAGTCTAAGATATTAACTAAGATATTAAATGAGAGTATCACTTTAAATTATTTCAACCAGGATGTTTTAATATAACTACCTTCAAATTAATACATGGACAATTTACAATGGAGATGATATTTTAAATTAAGAGTGAAAGATGAGAAATACGCAAAATTACTCACATTGTCACGATTATCTGCCACTTTTATCTCCTCTTTCAGGATGTCAACATGACTTTTGTCATCCTCATTTTATTTCTCAGCCTCATTTACCAGAAATGGTCCAAATACTGCAGGCTGAGCAGGCCTGGAAAGAGGGCGAGTGGAGGGCTTCTTGCTGATTGTCTCCCATTTACATTCCTGGGCCATAGAACAAAACAGCAAAATAATTTAATCAATTAACCAGTCAATCAATTTAGTAAAATTCCAGTGGGCAATCTGGACAACCAATATGACACACAGAGCTCAAACTGGGAGTTTTCTAGTCTAGATAAACTGGACAAGTTAAAAAGTGATCCGCTCTTATCTAGACAGTCTTCAGTAGAAGCACCACAACACAGCAGTAAAACGTTGCTTTTTAGGCTTTAGAGTCATTAGAGTTTTCCAGTTGTGTTTACATAATGTATTTCAGTAAGACAAAGAATGTTGATAGTAAGAACTAGAACAAGGCTGCTAATTGCATTAAATGTGTTCCACAGAATTCCTCTAGATGGTGCTGTGTTGTTGTTCCATTTACCTTGACCACTTGTGATGCAGGTGTGACACTGGTGAGCGCTCCTGATTGAATTTGCGAGAATTAGCAGATGAAGAGCCATAGACAGAAACAGAAATTAAGAGATTTGCAGTGACTTTATTTTTGTATTTTGATTTGCCAGTCATGCTTTTTCACGCTTAGTAATCATCCTGCAGGTAAAGATGGGTTCACTGGCACTTTTACAAAAATGATATAAGGTGAGGTCCAAAAGTCCATCACTTATCACTACTTGTCTTGGTGAAAATGGCCCTCATATATGCATTTGTATACAATTGTATAAGCCAGCCCTGGTCAAATTACATGTTTTCATTGTTGATTTTGTTGAAGTGAATGTAAGTTAACACATCCTCTACAGAAAACACACTTAAGCACGTTAATGTACAACTGCTATTTACTTGCTGAATTTAATGTCATGGGGGAGGGGAACATAAACTATGGCTTGTGCAAAAGCTATGGCACATATTATATTGTACATTTCATGTTTCTCATCAAAATAAATAGAAATTGTAGATAATTGTTCCTGTAGAGGTTGTGTTTTATGTCATTTGACCAGGAGTGTTTAAATGTTCACATTTAATTGTATACATGTATACACTATATGACCAAGAGTATTTGACCACATCACACTTTTTGGAGATCCTATTCCAAAAAGTTGCCCCCTTTTTGCAGTCATAACATGGAAGTCATAACATAACAGCTTCCATTCTTCTAGGAATGTCTTTGGAGCTCACTTTGTGCACAGGGGCTCAGTCATGCTGGGACAGCATTATGCATTCTGGTAGTGAGCGTTCTCCTGGAATATGCCAAGCCCAGATTGAACAGACCGGCAGGTGGTGAAGTGTGATTCATCGCTGCAGAGAATACATTTCTACTGCTCCAGAGTCCAGCAGCAGCGAGTTTTACAACTACATTCTTTAAAGAACCATCCAATGAAAAATTCTTTATGGAGCCACATGGTTCTTCTCTGGCATTGATCCAAAGACCCCTCCTTGGCACTTATATATTTACTTGTGTTTTTCTTGGTGTTGGCGTAAGCAGGATATGCACCTGACACACCTCCAGACCCAGTGTCCACTCTCAGACAAAAAGTCTGACATCATCCTGGAAGTGTGAGAGCCCAGCTGGTCAGCCTCAGCGGGACAGAGAGCTGAGATAAGAAAAGATCCTGAGTGTGATCAGGCCCACAATCATGTGTGAGGTGATGACAGGAGCAGAAAAGACTCCCAAATGTTAATGATGCGCAGGAAATGAGAATGGAGCCGCAGTTTGTAAACATGGTGTTCAAATTAAGAAGAAGTAAACAGACAAAAGCTTTACTGCTTTGAAAAGCTTAGAGTGAGTGAGGCGATGTCCAGTCCTGGAGGTCCACTGTATTGTAGACAAATTGAGTAAGAGTAAATTGTGTTTACTCTTATTTAATGCACTTAAATCAATTCATTGCCCTTCTCGTGCCAAATTACAGCTATGAAACATTAAAACTCTTCCGTGCTGTGGTCTTACACAACTTCAGTTTGACACCACTGGCTTTGCATGAGCAAAATACTGACTTTTTAAAGTATTCTACATTTAAATGTTGTGCACTGCTTAACCTTTAAAGAGTTTACATCAAAAACTTTATTAATTGATCATTTCAGAGTTTTTTTTACAAAGAAAACAATGCAATAATAGCAATACAAAGAAAATAAAGTAAGCAACACAAAAAGGACTAAAAGTATTCGTTATTATAAGAGTACAATAAATAAGATAAAAACAAGGTAGAACCTCAATTAAACACCTAATTCAATTGTTTCATAAATGCGTGTACCAAGCTTTTTTAGGGGAGATTTAAGGGGGAAAATATAAATAAAAAGATTCCTCCACTTTTTTCTGTCCTAATATTTTTACATGAAGTATCTTCTAAAAGCTAGTTAGGACATTAATGTTATTAACATTCATGCCAATCTCCTTTTTTTTGCTCATACTTTCACACTTGACAGAGAACAATGTAAACTTTGCTTGATTCTGCACATGATTCTGCGTAATTGTAGATATAAACTGACGCCCCATAATGCCTTCCAGGCTTGTCAGAGATGCTCCTGAGAGAGTCCAAAAGGAATAGGTTCCTATCAAACTTTTGTGCAAAATCATAGTTTGTAAATGCATGGTTTTCTTTTTTTCCACAACATAATAGTATAAAATAAAATGTGCACTTTTGAACAGCTATAGGGCTTTACTAGAAGTGCCTCATGTACAACAGCGACTTTATGTGCAATCATGATATCAGTGAGCCCAAACCACTTCAGCAACGAGTTGATTAGTAATTTAGCATCATTCACTCCCAATCATGGACACCCTCTTGTGTTTTGCTGCCCTTTTGGGTACAATAGGAAGTGGCCAGGTTCGCCATACACTGACAGTTTTGTTGACTATTTACTTCCAGTATCTAGTAGCACCCGATGGGGGCAGTCGTGGGCTGGAGATTAGGGAACTGGTCCTGTGACCGTAAGGTTGCTGGTTCGATCCCCAGTGCCAACAGTCTATGACTGAGGTGTCCTTGAGCAAGACACCTAACCCCCAATTGCTCCCCATGCGCCATGCATAGGGCTGCCCACCGCTCTGGGTAAGTGTGCTCACGGCCCCCTTGTGTGTGTGTGTGTGTGTGTGTGTGTGTGTGTGTGTGTGTGTGTGTGTGGTGTTTCACTTCACGGATGGGTTAAATGTGGAGGTGGAATTTCCCTGTTTGTGGGATTAAAAAAGCATCAATTAACCATTAACCTTCCTGTTTGAAACTAAAGAAGCAAAATTTGGACACTAAACATATTTTGGCTGATAAATGTTTTGTGGTGAGCGGAAAATCATGTCGATTTTTCTTTTAATAATGAATATAAAACTATTTTCCCCATTCAGATTTCGTTCGTTGTTGTGTTGTGTGTTGTACAGCTCTGGTTGTTCGAAAACGGCCACAGGTCCTCCATGTTAAACTAGTGACTGGAGTGGGGAAACCTCAATAGTGATTGGTTAGCTGTGGATGACGTATGGTGCTGTTTTGTGGGCACTTTTGTGGTTGTTTTCAACTTAAACATGCTGTTTAAAAACGCGAAATAATTCCAGATGCCTTGCAGCATCATCATTAAACACAAGCAACAAACTATCGTGAGGCCACACAATGCCTGGGATGGGTCAACTTCCTGCATAGTGATGAACTGTTTTTCACGGCTCTCTATGCAGTTTGAAGTTCCTTTGAATATTTTTTACTGCTAGTTTCAGTGTGTGAAGTACTGCTAACTCATTAGCCATAGCAGCACTGGTGCTAGCTTCAATATTATTATAATATGCTATGGCATCATAGGTATCATAGTTACAGTTGCTAGGCTACTGGGTGACCCAATTTGCTACAGCGCCACCCTGAGGCAGACCTCTGCTTCATCTCTAGCAGACTAAATAATGACCGCCCCCTGAGTTTGTATTGAGTTTGTTTTTCAGCATAACTTCATAGTAAGTTTATTTTCAGGGACCACCACGCCCCCTCCCCCCCAGAACTTTGGGGGGGACCCATTAAGGGACATCCTGGACTCCTCAGGAGACCCTATATTTTGCACCTTGCCCAGTTTAAAAACTGTCTTAAAGTGTCTAAATACCCTGTGGAAACGTTCCCGGTCGCTCAGTGAATCAGTAAACCTCTTACTCTTCTCGCACAAAAGTCCCTCCCCCGCGCCTGCCCCGCCCCTTTTTAATAGTACGCGCTCTCTTTCTCCCGCGCAGACACACCTACACACACATACACACACGCACGCAGCGCGATGAAGAGCAGCGCCGAGTCGTCGCCATGCGCACCGGGCTGCCGAGGACCGCCTGCTGCCTGCTGCCGCTTACCGTCGCCCTCTGCGCGCTGCTCTCGCACGCAGCAGCCTACTTCGGGTCAGTAGCGGGGTTGGAATGGGGGCGTTTTGCGCCCTGGTCGCTTTCATTCGCTTTTGGGGTTTTGTTTCTGGACATCGTTACGCGCGGGGATCCTGGACGCTCTGTGCGTAATTACGCATGAGTCTCTCTGCAGTGCTCTCTACACTTAACGACTTGTCCCGAATCCAAACAGGTGTTCAAACTCAGGCTGGGATTTACACACTATTAATGTGTTTAAAACGCCTGTTATTTGGTTATTATTGTGTTTTTATCTCCACAGAAATGTGTCCTGTGGTGACAGCGCATGTCATTGCTCTGAGCTCGGGATGAATTTAGCTGCCTGGAGTTTACATTTTGCCAAAAATGCTGTTTTTTTCTGCTTTGAAGAGAGGGAAGTGTAGCAGGCTCTTCCCAGATGTTCCTTGGGCTGGTTTTTGGCAGCGCTACCTTATCATTAAGCTCTTACTCTGGCTGCCCTTCACAGAACATTACTGCCTAGATTAATGTGTGCTTTAGTATTTCCCTGCGTCAGTAATGCTAAGATATTGATATTTTACCCAGTATTTTTAGAAACACCACCACTCAGGAATGCGAGTCCGAAAGGGCAGAGGAGAGACGTTTTATAAATTTATGTGAACGAGTTTTGGTCAGTCATATCTTCATTATGGCCTCATTGTCTGTCTGTTAAGGAAATTAGCCATCGCTGCTGTGTGAACTGTGCCTTGCTTCTCTCTCATTATGAAAGAACACATGAAGCCCTTTTCCTTCCAATGAAAGGAACCCAAGCGGCTCTGTCTAGTGGGGCCATGGCTAAGGGGACAGGAGCTCAACTGTAGGGGCTCTACTGTAGAGATAAACCTATTTATTATAGAAAACTACCAAGACTTTTGAAACGTGTGTTACTGAGTCAGAGTAATGTGTCCTGTAGTTTACTTTACTCATCAGTTAAACTTACTAATGCAAATCTAGTAACACTTATTATTATTATTATTCCCTCTATAATACCTTAGATTCTTAGGTAAATCAAGTTAAGATCAAAGGTAAGATAAATCCTACTGGCTGAAAAGTTTGTTAACCCAAAATGTTTGCCAGCATTCTTAACTCAGATGTTTCTAATTTTTCATTTGTTCTCTTTGAATAATGTGATTTTTTTTGAGTCATAACATTGTAACCAGCCATGTGCCTCATGCCAAACTGCAACGTTTGGATATATTTTACATCATCATGATGGTGTTTAGTGTACAGATTTACCTGCCAAGAATGACATCAGGTGATAAATATCAGCCCAGTTTTTGAAAAAAAAATGGACAAGATGCATGAAGCCATTTGAGTCAGCAGCAATCTGTGACTCTTGTCTTGTCTGCACTGTTAGTTCATCACTATATGAACCAGTTAATTTAGCATAAAGGAGTTGTTTCACTTGATACCAGTACATCAAACAGGGATGAGTATTGGATTCAAGTTAACCGGCCTAATTGAAGATTAAGCAGAGCTTGAAAAAGTAGAGCGCTGCCAACTCAGTGGAGACCATTTAAAGTGACTCGGCTTTTTGAGAACTTTACTTGTTGCAGAAAGTATCTATAACTCAAATATAAAGTTATTTAAGCTTGTATCTGTAATTGTACTTATTTTTTTGAGGCTATGAGTTTGCATGATTTTTTTAAGGTTTCACGGATGCACATCTTATTACTCAGCTGTTAAACTGAGTGTTGGCAGTGGAAGTTAATTGCTTTCTGAATTCTGATTGGCCACTTTATTCCCATTACTGGCCTTTTGTTGTGGAGGATCTCATGTAGTTTGGTGTCTTTGTTTCATACTGGGGCTCTACTCCAATGCTGCTAGTCAAATTAAAGTTGCATTCAAAACACGTGAGCAAAACGACAGGCATGCAAATCATTCACCAAGTGCACAAAACAAGGTGCTGTTTTAACTTTTAAAACATGACTAACCTGGCTGCCTTATGGCTGTGAGTTCATTGCAGCTCCACCATTGAGCTGTACTGACTGTTGGGTCGTAAATAGTTTGTGCTTTTCAGCATTTTTCTGGTTCAACAGAAATTACTTTTAGTGTATTTAGTTGTTGCATTTATTGCAGCTTTTATTCTTTTCAGGAGATGCCAGCTTTTCAATTAAGTAGGCAGGGATATTTTTCCACACCTCCAAAGTTTAGTCTTAAAAGTTGGCTACATTTTCTGCTTCTTATGATCCAAATAATCACAAACACATTAGGGATGCTGAGGTTGTTCCACCACCAACTGCTCTGTTTGATTTGCAAAGTTTCTTCCTTTTCTCAGTAAGAGCTTCTTGTCAGCTACACATCCTTTCAGACCCACAGTGCTGAGTCGTCTTCTCAGTGGAAGGATGGTTTCAGATCTGAAGCAAGAGTGGAGTTTTTCTCCTCGCTCTCTCTCTCTCTCTCTCAAAGATGAAAGGATTTAGTGCTGTTTACCTGTTAGGGAGAGTTGTGGTGGTCTGCCAGGTCTTGCATGGTTGTCCCAGTTTCTTGGGATCTTCTAATCAATTTTCAATCGGTCAAGTCTACTTTGGGAAGCTTCTGTTCTTTTCACTTATTTTCCTTTGACTTACCCAGATTATGTTGTGTCGAACCTCCTCAGAAATTAAAATTGAATAGCCTATAATGTTACTGAGGACTGAATACATGGAGGGTGGTCTCTGGCTTTTCTGCAGTACTATATAGGCAACTCTGTACTCAGTACTCAATTTTTGGACCTTTTATGATGGATTTTTGTTCTACTGAATGCAAGTTAGCTTGAAAAAAGAGAAAACACAAACAGCATGCGACCTCTGCACACTTCATCTTGTGCAAAGTGCATAGTAAACAAATGCATTCAATTTTTACCCACAATACATTGCCACTATTTTTGACCATTTTAAAGTCAAACTTTAGTCAAACTACTAAATTTAAAGGAAAGGAAAAAGACACAGAATATGTTGTGACTGGTCTAAAGTGATGAACATTTTCCTAAATATACCGTGGATGGATCTGGCAGTGCCCATTGTAATTTATTTGATTGTACCTCATGTTTATACTTTTATTCACACACACACACACACACACACACACACACACACACACACACACACACACACACACACACGCACACAAAGAAGAAACTGTTCTTCTTAAACATTTCAGCTTTAAATCAACAACTATTGTTATTATTATTGTTATTATTATTATTATTATTATTAGTTGTACTAGTAGTAGTATTAGTAGTAGAAGTAGTAGTATTAGTAGTAGTATTAGTAGTAGTAGTAGTAGTAGTAGAAGTATTATTAGTATTAGTATTAGTATTAGTAGTAGTAGTAGTAGTAGTAGTAGTAGAAGTAGTAGTAGAAGTAGTAGTAGTAGTAGTAGTAGTAGTAGTAGTAGTAGAAGTAGTAGTAGAAGTAGTAGTAGTAGTAGTAGTAGTAGTAGTAGTAGTAGAAGTAGTAGTAGTATTGATGATGATATTTCTCCAGGCTCACCGGTCGGGAGCCCCTATTGTTCTTGCCCAGTCCGCACCCCCTGGATCCCCCCAGCGGCAGAGCGCATGTGAAGCAGTGCGAGCAGTTAAGCCTCACGCGCCGTCAGAAGCGCGTGTGCCGGAGGGAGCCAGGGCTGCCCGAGACGCTGCGCGAGTCCGTGCGCCTCAGCCTGCTGGAGTGCCGCTACCAATTCCGCAACGAGCGCTGGAACTGCAGCCTGGACGGGAGGGGCAGCTTGCTGAAGAGAGGTGAGGGGCAGGAGCAGCACAGAGGTTTAAAGCATTACAGGATACGCAAAAATATCGCAATAAAAATTAACGAAAATGTAGAATTTAAATACCAAAACACATACAGACAAAGTATGGAAATACAAAAATTATACACTTTCTTTTACCAACGTTACACTTAACGACTTCTAGAGCCTACAATGGTAGCGTTTCTAATGGAAGTTTTTATTTGTTTATGTCGTTCATTTTTTGTGTTTTGATTTAAAACTTTTTTGCTTTTTTACTAATTGATTTATGCTTTATAAAAAAACTTTATTTATATATATTCATTTTTTTCTCACATAAAATCATGTTTTTGTCTGTTCATATTATTTACAATAATGCTTCAGGTTGTGATTGTGGATATACAAAAAAGTAATTACCTCGAGTAGTTTTCTACTGAACTACTAATGTACTCGAGTTATTTTCTTAACTAACACTGCACAGTAAATTGTCACTAGAGTAACAGAATTTGTATTATATATATATATATATATATATATATATATATATATATATATATATATATATATATATATATATATAATAAGAGCATAAATCTCTCATACAAGATCTAATCAGCGCAGGACACTACAAGCCAATCAGAACGCAGGAGCCTCTTCAGTAGCCAATCGCTTCGTAGGAGGCGGGCTTTGAATGTGACTATAGGCGGGAAAAACGGAGCGGCTTCAGAAGCCTCTTAGTCTATTTTTAGCTAAATGGGGAAAGAGCGCTGGCTGTGAGAGGAAAAGGGCGGACCGAGTGGGGACTTTCATCTCGAAAAAAAAGAAGAAAAAAAGCTTCTAGTCAAAATAACAATTAATTGGATCTGAATACACCCTAACGACGGTTCCGGGGTAAGAAAACAACGGTGCTAAAAGGTCGTGTGGGGATTAGCCCGCTGTGGCTAATGCTCATGCGTGTGGAAGCTACTGAAAGCCATCGATAACGGGCTGAATACACAGCCTGCAGGGAACAGTACCACTGCAGAACCTCCTTCTTTCATCACAACAGCTTGGATCCACCTGTTTTCTGCAGGGGTGGAAAGAGTGCTGGAAATATTTGCTTAAGTCCAAATTCTGTTACTCTAGTGACAATTTACTGTGCAGTGTTAGTTAAGAAAATAACTCGAGTACATTAGTAGTTCAGTAGAAAACTACTCGAGGTAACTACTTTTTTGTATATCCACAATCACAACCTGAAACATTATTGTAAATAATATGAACAGACAAAAACATGATTTTATGTGAGAAAAAAAGTTTTGAGTCCTGATCCGGATCAGGTTGTGCTCCACTAGTGCACATTTACGCAGCTTTTTGTGACCTGTGTAAGGAACAGTGTTTACAGTAACTACATACTGTAACGTCCTGCTGGACGTGTTGAAGGATTTCTCTCGACCATCCTTCAACAGGTCCAGCAGGACGTTAAAATACATTTCATGGTCAGATAATTATGTAAGACTTTCTACTTTATCTGTTCTCTTTATCTGAAAATGTTCTTTTTAAAAAAAAAAATCAAAACAGCTTAGATTCGCCGGTTTTCTAAGAACACAGGATAATGTGACATTTTGTGCTCCATAGTCCATAAAATGACACCACTCAAATGAATAGAGACCACAATACAAAATGTTTTCTTTTTTTTTGATTGTTTTCAAAACAATCAACAGAACTGAACATTAGTCACATGAGAAGATATAAAAATGCTAAAAATATAAAGGGGAGTAATGCATGACTTGTTTCTCCCCCAAGCCTTTAAGGAGACAGCCTTCCTGCTGGCAGTGTCTTCAGCAGCGCTCTCGCATGCGCTGGCCAAAGCGTGCAGCTCCGGGCGCATGGAACGCTGCACATGTGACGACTCTCCGGGTCTGGAGCAGCGTGAAGCGTGGCAGTGGGGAGTGTGTGGGGACAACGTCAAGTACAGCACGAAGTTCCTCAAAAAGTTCCTAGGCCAGAAACGGGCCAGCAAGGATCTGCGGGCGCAGATTGATGCCCATAACATTAACGTGGGTATCCGGGTGAGTGACATGAGCCAGAATCAAACCTGCCCTCACTAAGTGGTTCTACATTACAGAGGAATACGCACATAGTCCATTGTAAAAAAACAAAAAAAAAACAGGTGTTACATTAACATTAACTCACTTCTTTAGATGTTACACTAACATCAAATTTCTTCTGAAAGCCAAGAGGAGTGAGCACTGGAAGAAATTCAAATTATGATTATCATTCATTCAAATTCTTATGACAGAAACTGTTTTTATCTATATTTTAAGTTTCAGCACAAACACGTATCATTTTAATCAGCACAAATGGAAACTCAAATAAATAAACAAGCAAACAAATGAATAGTAAAACAATAGTGCCGCTATCAAACTAAAGGTAAATATTCATTGCACTTTGTGTGACTGCGAATAGACGGGCCTAGGGAAGCCCTCTGTCCAGACTCAGAACCTTTAATGAAGCTTAACTTCTCTCCCACCTTCTCTTCCTCTGCCGTGATTTGAAGGGTGCGGCTCTCCCTGCCAGCAGCCTGAAGGAGACTTGTCTGAGTGGGGTGAGGCAGGCAGGCACTGGCCGGCTCTCTGGAGCCAGGTGTTTCTTCCTCTGGCCCAGGCTTGCTGCGGGGGCCCTCTGAAAATTAGAGGCCTCCCATCAGGACGATTATACCATGAAGAGGCCTCTGTAATATACGAGCATTTTTTCCACACACTGTATGCCTCCCGCACGGCTGATTTGAGCTCTGCTGCCACTGCGCTCAAAAGACTTCCATAAATCCTCATAATATCTTCCACAACGGACCCGTAACCAGGAGACAAGCTGCCTCAGGGAAAGAGAGAGAGACATAGAGAAAGAAACAGTGAGGGTGAGAGAAGACGGCGCTGATCAGTCTCGGGTTCTGCTGTTTTTCCGTGTTAACACCTAGGGCCAAAAACAATGTGGCTGAATTCTTGTTGTCTTTCCTTCTGTTTGTCAGTCTCTCTCTTTTTTTCTCTTTCTATCTACCTCTGTCGTTCACTTGGAGGGCCCTTTGAGTCTTACCCACTCATATCTTATAGGTGAGGACTTCTTACTGGCCCCTGTCCCACGCAGAAGACGTCTTTCGAGTTTAGGCCAAGTAGATAAACTCTTGACCTCGTATTAAAGTAAAATTTTGCCAGGAAAAAATATTCTCCCTGTTACCCCAACTGAGAAAATGTTGTTTTTTCCATAGTTCAAAAAATCACTTTTATCCTTTATTAGTGCAGCTGTTGTGAGGAGTATATTTGACTTATACAGTATGCACTGTGTACATTAGGCAGTGCATAGAGAGGAAGGGACAAAGAGAGAGAGGTAGAGAAAAAGCGGTGCATCCATCATCTCCACCACATGCACCCACCACTGGTAGCTCAGGGCTGAGGAGTTCCATCCCATCCCAGGATACAAACTAAAGGACACATATCCCGCAGGAAAGTAACTTTCCGGTAGATAGGAAGCCAAGATAAAATCTTTGTTAATGAATCAGTCTGATCAGGCTGTCAGCTGTACCATTTCTCCTCTCAATATCCTCCTATATTTTCCACTGTATTTCACAACATAGTCTAGTATGTTCATATACGTCCATATATATAGGAATTTTTTTTAGGATTCTTTAGGATTAAAGCAGTAGGAGACTTGCAGTGTCACACAGAGTAAGATCGGTGCACTACCCAGCCTAAAAATATTTGGGATGTTGTCCAAAGTATTGATTGATGAATAAATGAAGCAGAACTTAATTTGGACAGCTGATTATGACGATGATGATATAGGTTGTGTCAAGTTAGGTTGGGACAGAATTTTGTTGGGCTCAGGTTAAGTTCAGACTCAAAACTGTAGGTGCTGTAGGTCAAGTAGGATCAGTCCTGTACAGAAAGTTTATTAGAAAGTTTTAGGCCCAGTTAGGGCTCTTTTGCACTTTCATAGTGAAACGTGATGTACAATATGGCTGTTCTCGTTGTCGTTGCATCCCACATATCATACATGTATCTGATCGAGGACCATGTGTGAAAGTGGCTCAAAGCTGATTAAAAATGATTAGAATTTTGTCTTCACACAGATCTGAAGAAACCTGTTACATTTAAGTAAAAAATCAGATTCGTGCCACTGTAACGCTTGTTGTGTTATTTTGACCTCTTCCTCTCTCTTTCTCTCTCCAAGGCTGTGAAGAGTGGTCTGAAAACAACCTGTAAGTGTCACGGCGTCTCCGGTTCTTGCGCCGTACGAACATGCTGGAAGCAGCTCTCGCCGTTCCACGACACGGGCCGTCTGCTCAAGTTCCGCTACGACACGGCTGTGCGTGTCCTCAGCCTCACCAACGCTGCCACCGGTGAGACCGAACTGGCCGGCCCCCGTCGCCATGGCAACAGCGTGGTTCCCCGGCCCCGCCCCACCGACCTGGTGTTCCTGGAGGAGTCACCCAGTTTCTGCCGACCGTCTCGCTACTCCCCCGGCACAGCTGGACGCCATTGCGCCAAGGACACAAGCTGCAGCAGTCTGTGCTGTGGGCGGGGTTACAACACAGCCCTGCGTCTCACCACACTGTCATGCCACTGCCAGGTTCGCTGGTGCTGCCACGTGGAGTGCCAGACCTGCCTTAGGGAGGAAGAGGTGTACACTTGCAAGAAGCACTGAGATGCTGTGTTCAAAATGGTGCCCTCATCACTTTCCCTAACATTGAATCAGGATCACTGTATAGAATACTATTGTAAGGAACAGAGAGGGTCCTATAATCACTATTTGCTATATTTAACAGTCTGTAGCACGACATAGAACACTATTATAGCGGACAGAAAAGGTCATGTAATCGCTATTCCCTACACTGGAAGAATCAGAAAGTTTATATAGAAAACTACTATAGGGAACAGAATAGCCCCCCCAATCACTAGATGATGTGGCACGGGACATTCCCGACACAGGAATTTTGGTCATCACTCTGCCACCGTAGTCACATTGCACCTCATTCGAAGCAATGTATTATGAATTTTTCATGTTCTCTAGGGAATATCGTTTAAACACTCTTGTGATACATTTGAGAATTGTCTGATGGATATTCTCCACTATGTTATCGGATGCCACTACAGAAGGGCTCCCAGAATAGCGCTCTATATAGTGAATGAGGCCTAGTTTTGGAACAGAGCCAGGAAGACAAGGAAAAAGGGAATGGATATAGCAAGATGGAGAGGAACACAGAAAGAGAGGGAGAAAGGAAGGTAGGGAGGTCTTTGGGTATAAGAATAGTAGAGGAGTGTGAGTGAACTACACATACACAGAAAGAGGTGAAAAAGACAGAAGCACAGGGTGGTGTGGGAAAATCTGGATAAAGGTGGATGAAAGAAAGTTAAGAGCAGTGGGGTCCGCTCCTGCATGATTGCAGACAGCTCCAGGGGCCAAAAGGAGAGAGTTTAGCATCGCTCTCTCAAACTCTGGCCTCTCAGACAAGTGTGGGCAAAGTTGGACAAGGACCCCAAGGCATGGCTAACAAGATGCCTGTCTGAAATAGGAGTTGCACTCCTGCTTTCATAGAAGGAACATTGCACAAATTCCATGTCTTTTGGCCTCACTGAGATTGCTTCAAGTGGAGGAGAACCACTTATTGAGGTCGCAGCAAGAATGAACTTCTCATTTCTCCTGCCAAACGCACGGAACAGAAAAGGGCCTTCCAGGATCTGCAGAGATGCAGGAGCCATGAACCATGATAGGTGCTCCAAGGACGAATTAGACGTTTGGAAATAGTGGCAACCCTGAGTAAAATATAAGGGAGAATTTGCCAGTGCCACAGTGATCCACTCATTTCTCTGTCTGTCTGTCTGCCTGCCTGTCTACCTGCATAGCTGTTTTGCTGCAAAAATCAAAGTAAGGGTCAAATGTTATGCTGAAATTATGAAGCACTTATTTGTTATGATGAGTATATTGTGTCCTTTGCTTGGTGGAGGAGAAAGTCATGTAACTGTGTAAACCAAAGGCATTTTAAATAATTTTATCCTGTGGAAAAACTAGAATATGTGATGGAAATATGCAACAATATTACTTTGATTCATTTTTAGCTATAAATTATGATAAAAAATATCCAGTTGTTAATTTCTGGTAAATATTTAAAGGCCCATATAAAAGAAGCATATTTTCCTCATGTTTTTTAGAGTTTTATTTAGTATGTAAACAAAGTTTCAAAATGCACTGGTCACTCTCCACCGTCCGGGACAGTGTTTTTGTGAACCACTATATTTACATATATCCATGTATTCAGCCTACAGCAGTTTAGCTCCGCCCATTCACAATAAGGTTATAAGCAGTTTTTCAGCATAGACTGCTGTTTGAATGAGGCACAACACAGGATAGCTAATCAGAGCAGAGGTTTACAGACATGTGCATCCTCTACAGAGAACACACTAATACAGCATATTGGAAAAAAATAATATAATAAAAATAATATAAAATATGCCCAACTTTTTCTCAGGCCAATGTGTTATAATTTCCTCAAATGTGTTAAATTCAGAAAAAAAAAACAGTAATTGTGTATTAAAATGTGACAAAGGGTGTCCTCTGTAGAGGATGTGTTTACCTATTTTACTTCAACAACATCAATAAAACGTCATTTGACCAGGGTCCCCAAACTTACGAACTTAAACTTACAACTGTAGATCATTCTTAACTTTAGGGCAACAAAAGCAATGGGTTTAAATCTAAAGGAGAGGTTTGAAAATGTTTTATGACTGTTTTAGGTACATAAAACGAAACAAATGTAGTAAAGGGGAAAATATAACATAAAAACGTAGAACATGGGCATTTTAAAGAAATAAGTGTGTTGTTGGTAGATGTGATGGGTTTAATAATATAGAAATCATAAAACAATCCAAAGCCATGTAATGTGTAATTGTGACTAAGTGTTCAAACATGTTTATGAGCAAAACATGCATGAGAGATTACAAAGGCCAGTACGGCGTGTTATTAGTGTGCATGTGATCCCAATTCCCTACAGCTGTGTAAGGTTTATAAACATGTGGCCATTTTTGTAGTGTCTTTATACTGCACTTTCCCATCAAGGACAAATGAGTACCTCTTTCCCAGAACAACGATCGCCCTTACTTTCCCCTCCACAAAGCCCAACTCAGTCTCATCTGAGCCTCTTTCATGTCTGTTAAGTCTTTGAAACGACTTCATTCCACCCCCTTATTTTCCCTATTACCAATCAGAGAAAATAACAGCTCTTACTCTCCTGAAACACTGCATTTCTCTCTGCCCTGGACTCGAAAGGTCAATCGGGGACCGCCCAACAAGTCTTAGTCACGCAGCTTTGATTGCAATTTTTCTGTTCTGGAAAAAAAAAATTTTTTTTTTAAATACAATGACAATGTCCTGATATGACTGGAATCCATATATATGGCTAAAGAGGTACTGAGTGACCCATTTCTGCAGTCACATACTGAAACCCAGACAGTTTCAATATTTCCCATAAACATTAAAATTCATATGCAAGCATTTTCAACAGTTAAACATTATCAGGCTCGAAGTAAGTGAGGGAATGTGCCTACTTGTGCAATACTCTGTATGCATGCGTGTATATGTGTGTGTTGTCTGGACAGGAAGAGAAACTCCAGTAAAATTGGCCACATCAATCAACTTGAAGAAAGTCCAAGTTTCTAGTGTCATGGTTAGTGAACTGAGGCAGCTGGAACATTTAAAAGAAAAAAAAAGTGGTTAGCTTCAGAAGACAGCCTAAAAAAGCTACATATAACATTTTTACTTTTCAGTTTCGTTAAAAGATGGTCATAAATCCTTTGCAAACATAGGTTTAGTTGCTTTCCTTTTTTTTCGTTAAAACATTTTAAGGCATAGTCCAGTTGCTTTATGGTATGATGATTACACAGACTCAAACAATGATATCATGAACAGAACCAAAAGCAGTTGTTTTTGACCTTTTTACCAACTTTGCAACTTGGATCTCTTTATTGTGGTGGTGATAGGAACCGGGGGTCACGATGTCTACACTACAAGTAATTTTTTTTTCGCCCTGACCATTTAACTATGCAGAAAAAAAAATCTGTGGAATTCTCCTCATAAAAAAACAAGAGAGAGTTTTATTTTTAACATTGTTTATAAGTGAGTTTTTCATCTAGACAAAGAGATACACCCATTGCTTCTTTCATTGAGGGAACACATGCAAATGCCTTCAGCCATCAGCAAAGCCAAACTCAATCCTTTCCTCATCTGTATGTGTGTGTGTGTGTGTGTGTGTGTGTGTGTGTGTGTTTTCTCAGATTGTAATATCTAAAACATTCAGTGTTTATATCACAGTACAATATCAGTGACCAAAGACAGTGACAGCAGTAGGTTGAGTAGCAGTAGCTCAGTATAAGGGAGTTTTTGACAGTATAATGTTTCACGTTGAGCAAGGCACACTTTCTCCTGGGGGGACTTTTTTCTACCTCACCTGGCTTTTGGGGAATATAAATGAAAAAAAAGATATATTCAGTTCTCAGTAGATATTTAAAACAAGAACTTTTAATCTTAAGTTAATATACACTGTCTCTGAAATGGTGTATGATGGCCTTTTGACCGTTTTTACCTTTGTGGCCTACTCGCTTATTTAAGTTACTGTATCAGACTCAAATAAAGTTTACATAAACCTTTGTAGAAATTGATTTGTATTGTTTGGCTCCAGTTTTTTCTTTCTTTCTCTCTCTCTCTCTCTCTTGCTCTATCTCTCTCTCTTTGTGGTTGAACACCTGTCCCATGTTTCTCACATGAGTGATTTTAGTTAAATGAGTGCTCATTATACAGTCCGCTGAGGGAGCAGTGACCAACATCTCTGATCTCTAAGGCTTTGTTCACATAGGAGGAAATATTGGATTTGTCCACAATGCAAGTTAAAAATCTGATTTGTCTGGTAAAACTAGTTGCATTTGCTGGTGTGTGCATTTTATCAAAGGCCATTCTAGTACTTAGCTTGAGTGATTACTAGATGAGCCCTCAGAGGGGCGAGGGATTGAGTGATTGGGTTATTAAGTGCATATAGAGGCACTCACTCAGTCATACATCCAGAAATCTGAATTGAATTGGATTTGAAACCATGTTATGGATAAAGTACTATATCTGTGTCCATAGTAAACAAAAGACATTTTGTATAGCTTAAGTAATGTGACATGGTCAAGTACAATGAGTTTTACTGTATAATTCATTAGAAAACAGTAAAAAAAGTAAATCGTTTAAGGGGTAATTCCCCAAAACCTTTAAACCAACTAATAATGAAGGAAACTGAAGATCCTTCAGTAGGAATTATGCAAATAAATCATGCTAACTAGAAGCTGTTGGTTTTAATTCGCTGTTAACCCTCAGCAATTTCAAAGGCTAATAATGAATGAAAGCCTTTTTATGTGTTTTATACCCCTTTAAATAAAGAAATGAAATAATGCGGGTAGTGGGTGTTTACAAGAGCAGGCAAGAATATAATCCACTGTCATGTGGGTGTCGTTTGTGTGGAAGTGTTGTATTACATAGTGAGACAGACTCATTCCCAAAGACGCTCAAACAAAGCATTGGCAATATCAAAGCATTTTATTACGGAAGAAAGTAGTGTAGTTCTCTGACATGAAGAGGTAAAGATTTGCGCAGTTTCCTGTATGAGATGTCACACAGGTATTAATTATGGTTTCACACAGACATGCAGAAAACCCACATGCATCACTGGGATCTTCACACTAATTTCATCTGATTATACACAGCCTATATACAGGCTGAGGAAAAAACGCAGCTCTACTGAAACAGCATGTTTCAGTGAAGCTTTAAGTGAAGGGAAGATGACACCACCTCTCCATGGTACAAACTTCAGTTTGATTATTCTATCAGCTGCTGGAGGGAATGTTTCAAAACTAAGCTTTCTGCTGAATTAGGCACCAGTAAGTATTGAGCGACAGGGCATTTGCTTGAGCTTTATTGGCCTTTATAGCCTTGAAAATCTAGAAAATCTACTACACTCAAAAATGAATCTTGTGGGCCCTGAGTGGCTTAACTGTCTAAGCTCTGGCCCTCCTGTCAGGAGTTTAATCCCCTGTGACGTCACTACTGTCTGTGGCTGGAAATCCAGTAGAACATAATTGTCCTTGTTCTCTCTACGTGGGTGGACAGTCCCTCTACCTACATCACTCAGTGTGATGCTAGCTAATGTGTGTGACTGTTAGCTGACAGTTATGGAGTTAGCTACAGAATTGGCAGTTAGTGCTCTACTCCAAGCGTGTTCAGCCATCCAATGATTTTGCATTATCGCAGTTAGATGCAGTGGTGCTTCATGTCTCAAAGGAAGCTTGTGGTAGACCTCACCCCCCCGAGCTTGGCAGCATTGGAGACGAAGGTCATGAGTGTACCTTGCCACAACTAAATTGGTGAGAAAACTGGGAAATCTCTGGGAAAGCATCACTGAGTACCTTGTATATACACTCATTGTTTATTTTCATTTTATTTCATTTCATATATATATATATATATATATATATATATATATATATATATATATATATATATATATATAACTTTACAGGAGAAGGACAAAACATACTTTACTTCTAATGTAAGAAAGTTTCATTCTGGGCTGTTTTTTGGTCCATTCATCATGAAATTTACACCCAATGTAAAGAACCATATGTCATTATGTCATTATATATTATAACTGCAAAATGACAAAAATAGAGATAATTATATATATATATATATATATATATATATATATATATATATATATATATATATATAATATATATATAAATATATATCCAATATTTTAAACTCAGCAAATGAATAGAATTTGTTCACTAAAATGTACATAAAAATGTCATACTTTATTTCTTAAAAACTAATAAATAATTATGAAAATATTATTCACATTTCTAGTCAGTGTGAAGAGACTTGACCATTTCAGTATAAAACACAAAGTCAATGTATTTTTAGGTCGTAAGTCAAACATTTTTTGAGCATACGTTAAATTACACTATATGATAGTGTACAATAGCTATCTTTATAAATATCATGTGAGTGTGCTGTTTGCCAGTTATGATGATGATAGTGAGGATGATGATGACAAAGGGCTGCAAGGGAACAATATACACAGTTTTACTATTAGCTACCATGGCCTCAAAACAAAATACACACACTCACAAATACAGTGTTGCAGTATGTGTAATGTAGGAGTATGTGTGTGGCTGTTTGATGTGTGACAGTAATAACACGATGCTCGGTCTCTCTGCTAAAACTGTAATGACTATAATAGACATGAACTATCACACACTCTCACTGTCTGAGCACCTCCACACACAAGACCCACCAAATGACTGTTTATCATCACTTACCTTTATTAAAGAGAGAGAGAAAGAGCAAGAGAGAGAGAAGGAGAGCGGTAGATGGGATGCAGGAGGTGTTTTCATGCCTACCAGACAGCATGCATATCATGTAGCTGCTTTGTAGGTAACAGTGATTTAGTGCAAAATTGGAAGTTTTTTTTAAAAATAAAAAAAGCAAAAAAACAAATACACAGGTTTGTTGTTATATAGGACTTCAGGATGTAAGGTCATACAAATGCCTTATACATATTATGTGTATGTAAATCCCTATATATAAGATTAAGTGACACTTATTTCCCACAATGGGGAAATTTTACCTCCACATTTAAAGCATCTGTGTAGTGAAACATTACATACACAGTAATGAACACACACACTAGGGGGCAGTGAGCACACTTGCCTGGAGCGTTGGGCAGCCCTATCCGCAGCACCCAGGGAGCAGTTGGGGGTCAGGTGCCTTGCTCAAGGGCACCTCAGTCACATGCTGTCAGCTCTGGGGATTGAACCAGCAACCTCCTGGTCACGGGGCTAGTTCCCTAACCTCCTGCCCATGACTACCCTGCACGCATAACAGCGATATTGCTGGTGTCGGAAGAAAACCTCGTATCTCCATTTTTTTTTCTCCTGTAAAGTTACCATTTTGGAGGTTTTGTTCCAACAACAGCAATATATTTGCATGTGTATATACACATATGTGTGTGCGTGCGTGTGTGTGTGTGTGTGTGTCCTAATAAATAAATACAAAAATATTAACAAACAAACAAGTGTTTACAAAGTCGAGAGCATCTTCTTCTCGACAGAAGTCTGGAAATACAGGTATATATGAAAAAACAGACATGCTGTCACAGGAATAAGCAGACACATGCATGCTCCAACAAAGGAATCTCTGTCCCTTGGGGCATTTAAAGGAAGGAGAGAAAGAATGAGGATAGGTAGGTGAATGAGTGAGAGCCCGAAGGAGGGAATGAATGAGTGAAGGTGTGAATAAGGGCAGAAAACTGTCTGTCAATTATGTTGCTGTATGATATTTCTAACAGGCTCCAGGATGAAGTAAGACAGAGAGATGGTGATGGACCTGCAGTCTTTCGTCGGTAGTAAAAACAGTGGAGAATAGATAGGAGAAGATCAAAGAAGGCTTCCTTTAAATCTGATTGAATTCTTAATTGTGTGCTTTCCACACAGCAAGTTACAAGTTCCTAAATCTTATTTGTGTGATTAGTAATCACATTTGCTTGCATATCTACAGTGGCGCAGTGTTAAAACAATAATGCAGATGTCTGTATACGCTGACTTGAATTAGGCAAGTTTCAAAAGAACTTCCTCACACGAAAAGAACACATGTAAACCGCTATGACTTGATTTGTGCTGGAAAAGTCGGATGTTGTGGCTTTCTAAATTTCAGTCATCAGAAAATCGGATTTCAATCACATCTGCTGTGAGATGGCAGCAAAACACTTATGAAGTGACACTGAAACCAAATACATGCTTGATAAAATGAAGATTAAGTATTGAGAATAGTACAATAGTGGCTCATCTGCAGTTTTCTTTGGGTACTATTTTGCCTTGCAACAACTGGCGTGTATCTCTCGAACAATGTCTCATACACATAATCTGCAGGTTTGGGATAGCTACTGAAAAATTAGCAGTTAGCTACTTTGCAGCCACTCTCCCAAAATGTGAAGCTACAATTTAGCTACATTTCCAGAAGAAAGTAGTGGCGACGTTTTAGCTAAGTTTTGAAAAGTATTGCACTATTATTAGCTACTTTAAGAGTGTGACTGTCAGAATGCTGAATCGCCACCTGACACACCAAACAAGCTCAACTGATAGTGTGAACAAGACACTGCATTTAATCCTGAGCCAGAAAGAGACATACAACTGAAAAGCTGTAAATATACAAAAACACCACCAGAAAGTATAACCAACAATCAAACTTTCAACAAGGATTTAGTCTAAGTAAAGGCAAAGTCAATCATTCTAGGTTCTTCCTAACAAATCAACAAAAATAACCGAATACAAACCAAACAATTTTGTGCAAAGCATTGTCAACTGTTGAAATAAAGCTGTTCCTGTTCCTCCCTGATGTGGCTCTAAAGCAGACTTATTAGATTTATAGGTAAAAAGAAAATAATCATCTTTTACAGGAAAATAAAGCTCTGCTGATCATTCAAATTTTAACAATAAATAGTCGAAATGGCAAAGAGAAAGATTTAAGATGAACATCGACACTTTGAAGACGATTTGACTTATTTGCATTAATAATCACTCCAGCTGGTTTCCTGATACAGATTTAAACTGCAATGAGAAACAGTCAAACACTAAATCGCAAAGTAGCTTCTCTTTCTCCAGCTTCTCATTCGAACTGTCCTGTTCCACCTTAAATGGCGCAGCAGTACATTCTGGTGCCTCAGGCACCATTTAAGGTGGAAGGCAACAATTCTAACATGAAGCTGGTGAATGAGAAGCAACTTCAGCCTTGTAAAAAGTTCAATGTTGAGAGACATTTTACTAGAAACTCTTTCATGGAATCATTTCTTGACTGAGGTGCAAGAAGAGCTACAGCTGACCTAAAGCTTAAAGCAGAGCGAAGTACATCAGCATTTTAGATTATATTATATTTTAGCCTGTACTAGAACATCAGCACACACTGAGACACACATACAGCCAAGATGGTAAAACAGATATCACATGGTAGTGGCTTTCACAGTGGTTTCATTTATGTTAAAAGAACAAAATGACTCTTCTTAATGTTTTGGTTGTGACCCCTGAGCTTAAGGGGTGATCAGCACATGCCCATTTGCTCGAACTGTCCATGGCTCAGTCAGGATTGCACAGTTGCCACCAGCCCAGTTAACAACCGCATTCTATGGCTCACATTTTGCACCGATTGACTGAAGCCTGTAGTGAAACTGTAGCAAAGGTTTTTGCTATAGCTACACAAAAATTTGTAGGCGCTACAGCTACTAGCTACAAACACTTGTAGTTAGCACACTACTTAGCTACTCCCCCATCCCTGCATATCTGTAATTACTTCTGTGAGTGAGCTTTTAGAGGCATTAAACACTTCAGACATTAGGTTCCTATCACCACCACTGTGAACAATTCTGACTCTGTAAGTTTCTCTAGAATGGAGCATTTCACCCCAAACCACTCTGACTCTTATTGACACTTAATGAAATTATGTTACAGTTTTTCCACATTGTATACACACAAAATGTGGAACAATGCACACAAATCCAAAAATATGAAGCTCATGTGTCAACATTGTGACTCAAAACGGCTAAACTCTAAGCACAATTCCATATGTTCTCACTCAAATATCATTCTAAATCACAGCTTTGCAAATCGCTAAACACAAATTGCATCATTTAGTACACCTTGGTCACCTAAGAATCATTGAACTTCAAATACAAAACCCTAATTACCAAGTAGTCTCATACAAGTTGCACCTGTGCAAACTTAATTAGAAGGTTTCAATCATTTGTCAGAGTATAAAAGAGGCCTCAAGTGACTGATACAGGTGTTAGGTGAGATGATGGAGCAACAAGAGCACAGAGGAAGAGTCAGAGTAAGAGGAGGCCTAGCAGGCCAAAGAGGACGAGGAAGAGGAAGGCAAAGACGAGGAAATCTTTCAAATGAAATATGGGCAACCTTAGTGGACCATGTAATGAATCATGGCCTAACCATGGCTGAAGCTGGGTGTCGAGTCCAGCCAAATTTGAGCCGCTTTACAGTAGCCTCAGTTATCCGGGCTTTTACAGAAGAGAATAGGTAAGTAACCACTTGGTTTTAGTGTTCACAGAAATGTGCACTATAGTGCAATGTTTGTCTTTATATTTATGTAGCATTTATCAGAATAGAAAGACGGCCAGCAAGAGGTGGCAGACGCCAGAAATTCACACTTGAACAAGAGACCACCATAGTAAACATGGTTTTGGAAAACAATGCCATTACCCTGAGGGAAATCAGGGACAGAGTCCTGGAAGACAATGTTCATTTCACAAACATTGACCAGGTCAGCCTGTCCACAATCGACCGTGTTTTAAAACGTCACCAGCTGAGTATGAAGCAAGTATATCGTGTTCCATTTGAGCGCAACTCTGACCATGTGAAGGAGCAACGATACCAATATGTGCATGTGAGTACAGCACCCTCTCAGTACCCTTTTTGGACAGGTCACTGTTTACCTCAGTGTGTCTAGGTAGGCCTTTTGTCTAATATGATCCTTTACCTTTTTTTTCCAGAGAGTGCTTGAACTGGATGCCAGTGCTGTTCCCTATGAATATATATTCATTGACGAGGCAGGGTTCAACCTGCATAAGATCAGGCGGCAGGGGAGGAACATCATTGGCAACCATGCCATTGTCAATGTCCCTGGGCATCGTGGTGGAAACATCACCATGTGTGCTGCCATTGGTCCCTGTGGGGTCATACATCACCATGCACAACTTGGTCCTTATAACACTCCTCGTTTGGTATCATTTCTTGATGAACTCAAAAACCTCCTCAACCTCCCACAGGAAGAAGAACCAGAGCAGCCCTCCTATGTTGTCATCTGGGATAATGTAAGTTTCCACCGGGCAGCTCTGGTCAATGACTGGTTCACTAACAATCCACAATTTGTTGTGCTGCACCTTCCACCATATTCCCCATTTCTCAATCCAATCGAGGAATTCTTTTCTGCATGGAGGTGGAAAGTGTACGAACGCAGACCCCACGAGCGTGTGGCACTACTTCAGGCAATGGAGGAGGCATGTGATGACATCCATGTAGATGATTGCCAAGGATGGATTCGCCATGCAAGGCGTTTTTTCCCCCGCTGTTTGGCGAGGGAGAAAATTGCAGCTGATGTAGATGAGGTCCTCTGGCCTGACCAAGATCAGAGGTCTGATGAACAGTGATCTGTTTCTTTGTATTTTACAATAAATACATTTATGTTTCCTCTTTGTATGTGAACTGATTTTCCTCATCATGTTTCTCATTGTACTTACATAGGTGAAAATTAAAAATTTCAAAATTACAATGGCAACATACTACATACAGTAAAAATGGCTTACATGTGTGTCAGATATACATGTAGTACTGTAAATGCTATATGGGGGGTACTACACTGCACCAAATAAATATAAAGAAAAGAAAGCCAACATATTTCTATGGACTTGTATGCATTTTAATTTGTACAGTGGCCTCATGAAGTCAAAAACATACACAAATACGTCTGATAATAGTGCTTTGAATTTGTCTTGTCAGTGTTTATTTGATGCTCTGCAAGAGATAAGCATATAAATAGCTGTCTATGTTGTTTTGGTGGAAGGAATCAGTTTTGCTACATATTTGTGGAGTTTCAACAAAGCAGTTAATAATTTTCAGTCTGTGTTGTTTTGAGAAACTGAGCCGAGTTTCTAGAAATGCGTTTAAACATTTGGGAAAAACTGTAATAATTCTGGCATTTTCTATTATTACTTCCACTGAGTATGTTCTGTTATAAAGAGTTTTATCATGCTCTGGCAACATTGCACTCAGTACTGTCATGCCAATAAAGCTATCTTGAAGTGATTCATGAAGGAAAAGCGAGGCCAATCTGATGTCTTCTGGAGGTCTCACAGGGGGAACTGTGTGTTTGTGTGTAGTGGTCAGTGTGTGATCTGCAGGGGTTCTGTGCAGGCTGCCGCAGCGCTGCTTTAATAATGAATTGTAAAGCCTTCATTTCCCCAAAAGCCCAGCATCCACAGAAAGTACAGTCCACTTCTCACGCACACATCCCACAGACAGAGGCCTCACTGGGGGACCTAGAATGTGATGGCAGCACTGGTTTGTTTTCTCAGCAGAGTAAAGAAGGTACATATGCTACTCCCTGGAGAGGAGACACTTTATCTGCCTTCTATAGTCAGACAAACAGGAAATGCACTCACAGAAACTGATAATGGTGATAATACAACTGCTGAAAAACTCATAGAAAACATTGTGTTTTTGTGGCAGGGACATCTCAGATTGTTCAGTCAAAAGACAATTGATGTTTTCCCCCCTTCTCCCAAGTGTAGCCAATCAAGGCATATTTGGTGTGTGAAGTTTGCTTCATTAGTTTTGCAGTGGTGCTATGAGGCTAATGTAGCTAACAAATAACAAGCACATAGCATAGCATCATTTAAACCACATACCAGAATCCTTAATGTGAAATCCTGGGGAGATCCTTAGACTCACTGAATGTCTCAAAATCAAAATTCTGGGGTCCCTGAAAATAAACTTACTATGAACCTGTGCTGTTTGTCATTGAAAATAGACACTCGAATACAAATTTAGAAAAATACTTCACAATCAACAAATTTCTGTCTTGAAAATTCTTAGCCAACTATGCTGCACAGCTCTACCTCACAGTGGCACTGTAGCTAATTAGTTCACCCTGTTGGATCTTCATAGCCTAGCAACTGTAATCATGTCTGGAACACCTCTACAAACTTTACAATGTGCCTTAGCATTTTTGTAAATTTGAAAACTTGCCCAGTGTCACAAGAGATTAATGGAAAGAGTGAAGTGTTACTCATTTCTCAAACCAAAGACACTAGAGGAGAGGTGTAAGATCTCAAGTGCTCTTTCTCACGTTTACATTACCAAACCAGAAAACAGCGTTTTAAAAAGAAGAAGCAACTGAAGCATCAATGCCGCCTAGGTGTGTAAGTTAGCAGATAGCCAATGCTGGAGTAGCCAGCTAACATGGGACCCCCAAATACCACACACTGCCTGAATTATTATACAAAGCAAGTTTCTGAGTGTAA
The DNA here is from genome assembly GCF_015220715.1 of Pygocentrus nattereri. Taxonomy (NCBI): domain Eukaryota; kingdom Metazoa; phylum Chordata; class Actinopteri; order Characiformes; family Serrasalmidae; genus Pygocentrus; species Pygocentrus nattereri. The sequence goes on along the minus strand of NC_051224.1, from coordinate 17,695,770 downwards.
CGCCGGGGAGCGAGGAGGCGGACGCATGCGCTAAGATAAGCGACTTTCATTGGGGGCAAATCCAGGGTCCTGGTCATGACAGTCCAGGTTCAAATATCCAACACGGATAGAATGAGGGACAGACATAATGAAACAACACAGAACCTCAAACTAGAATCTTCAAACAATCCAAACAGCACATCAAACAAACATCCCAAACAAAGACCTGCCACCACACAGGGGAAAACACAGGGCTTAAACACATGAGGATAAACAAGGGACAGGTGGAAACACAGGTGGAGACAATCAGGGGTGGAGTCACAAAACAAGAGGGCAGGACTGAAAACCAAAACACAGAAGCACATGGACAAGACTGGGAAGTAAATAACATGAGCACATATACAGGACTGGGAGGGGCCAATCGTGACACTGAGCAATTTTAAATAAACTAATCTATGTCTAGTCTAAAATTTGAGCTACATGTGGGTAGAAATGTAAACTTATTAAGGCAGGACCAATCTGAGTATGCTTCTCAAGCAATAGACCACTGTAGTCATGTGTCATTCTGCAGTCTGTGTTATGCCCATATTAGGTACTCTGGGTCTAAGTCCCATTTCTCTATGACTAGAATAATTAGGGTTTTAGAAAAAAACACCTGTATCATTTTTGTTAAAGAGCCTTACTTAATATCGCTGCATGCAAGCTAAACCTACTGCACATCAATTGAATGTCACTAAGCTACACAAAACTAAGATGGGCTGTATAGGTGCTCTGTTGAATTGTGCTATTTT